>NC_056739.1:879698823-879918823 GCF_019279795.1 Protopterus annectens | reverse complement strand
ACTTAATATAGTACGTACTGTGTTTTTAGTGTCATAGCAAAGAAAATATTGTTATCTTTTATCTTTGATTTTCATGTTATTCATGACTATGCCTGAGGAATTTGTTGCTGTGCCATAATTTCTGAACTTACCAATGCAATATATTACTAAAAGAATGAATGATCATTTTTTTCCTAGCTGTATACATACAGAATAGTAAGCAATAGCAGAACTGACCTTTTTGTTTTACAAACAGAATCATATTTGCAAGCAATCAGAAAAAATATTGAGTGGCTGAAGAAACATAACAGGAAGGGCACAAAAGAAGGTATGTCTGAATATTTTTTTTTTAATTATCACCCTGCACGGAGCAAAACACTGATCAATATGATAAAATAGTCTTTCAAAATTCCTTTATGTGCAGTGTATAGTGATCGATGATTTTAAGTTGCTATGTTTTATTACAAAAATTAAAAAGGAAATTATATTTTAGGAAAAAATATATAAGCTAGGAAATGAAAGTCTTCATTGATGTGTTACACTCTATGTTTAGTACACTGTTGTGAATTACAATGATTCATAGATGTGCAATGCAATAGTCCACTGTAGCTAACAAAAGGCTTCCAATGTTGTTGAATGGCAACGTACCACTGTATACTATTCACTACTGTACCTACAATGGGAGCGGAGTGCAGTGTAACATGGTAGCACTACACAACATAGCACAGCACAGCGGGGAAAGGCAGGTTAGCAAATTACATTGTACCTTTCTAAGTAGTTATGGGAACATTACTCTTACCTGATCTGCATTTCCCCTGTCATGCCAAGAAGTGCATCTTTAAGAATGTTTCACTCCTGAGGTATGATGGCAGAGCTAAGACCTTTACCATATTATGGTAATGAGGAGATCTGGTGTTGTGTGAATTCCCACTGGTGGGATTTTGTCAGTATCACCTTAAGGGGATTGAATAATTATATTTTTGTTAGTAGGTTTAATTGCAGTGCAGCAAACACTGGCATGGGGTGCTCCGCCCATGCAAAGGAGGATTTGCTGTTGTTGTTTTTTTTGTATTTTTTTTTTAAACAGCACTAATACGTTTGCTCAGCAGCATATTAGGAGTGATCCCTGCACTGCCAAGTTCAACAAGATTGGAGTGCATGCAGTTCCCATAGGTTGGAGCTAACCTGTACAATGATGGTCTTATGTGCCTGGGAATAATGTATGACTGGGGAAATGGGTCATTTGCACTTGTAGTCCATGCACAGAGTACTATGACTACACAACAGGGTAAGGCTATGGGCAATATCTTACACCATTGTATACCATGTTGTGCAAAACACAAAGGGCTTTAGCACACCAGTCTGTATTGTACCAGGCCTTCTGCATGGCCACAATGTTTATGAATAGCAGCCACTCTAATTTAACTCTGCTTACAACCAGAATGGTATTTATATTGTGCTTGTCTGTATGTCACTATCTTATATGTTACCAACAATATTTTTTTACTTTATATGTTATTATTATTATTGTTATATTTTATGCTCCTGCTGTAGTTTGTTCTGTTATACCTGCTGTGCTATCACTGCTTAGTTAATAGGCACTTAAATAAATCTGAACTCATTTATCATTTGTAAACTCTGATGCTTAAAAATTAGTTTGAACTTTTTGTCTATTCTCAAGATTTGTTTAATGCCTTTGATTTTGAGTTAATTTACTTATGAATCTACCACTCATAATTTGTTTGTGTCTTTCGGCTTTTCCTGGTTAGGGGTTGCCACAGCGGAACTCCGGTCCGCTAATGATTGGCAGTTGATTTTTATGTACCGGCTTGCCAGGCCTGATGCACAACCTTCAACGAAGGTACGCCCATTCACGCATGTCTCCTCGCAGAAGATGCTCTAGCTGAGAATCGAACTGGACAGCGTCTTACTGTGAGGCGACAACGCTACCGCAGCACCACCACCGCAGTTTAATAATAAACAGAATAAAATAAAAAAGTGAGGTGGCATAATTTTGGAAGTTTGGAAGGTCATCATGCCCACTATCCTTCCTATGTTGCCACTGGGCTGTAAGACATACTTCACATTTGTTTTGATTTTATTTATTTTTTGTTCTTTTGTAGTTATTTATTATAAATAAACTGACAGCAATGGCTGATAGCACTTGTAAGGTCACTGATATTAGCACATGTGTCTCAGTGACACACTGCCAAGTTTAGCTCATGACCATCATGAAGTGCAAGCATGTAGAGGACATATGCATGTTATAGTCAACATATATGAAACCATAACACAGGAAGTGGGAGAAACATGCCTTGTATGTGAATCCACACTAGTGTGTCCCTTATGTGTCCCAGCATTGATATGTGTCAGCTGAACACACATAGCACAAATACTGGTCTTTGTGTAGGGCAGGATCAATAATCCCCCATCATGATATGGCTATCAAGGCCATGTCTGATGTTAGACAACAGATCAGAGTCATCACAACTCCAGTGAGAGGGGAAGTGCTGCCCAGTCACAAGCATTCTGATATTGAAGCTGTGTAGGTATCTCATGCCCCCTACCAGTGCTGTCCAATGGGTATCTATCACACCCTCAGTCAGTGCTGGCCAATGGGTATCTATCTCACCCTCAGTCAAAGGGGAAGTGCTGGCCAATAGGTATCTATCTCACCATCAGTCAGTGCTATCCAATGGGTATCTATCACATGTGACATTACTGAAAGTGTTCATATAAATATTTCTATGTTATATGTGTGGTGAAACATACCAATAGTCCCTGTGCATGAAACACTGGGAAACAAATATTTATAATACCTGTCACATGACTGCAGATCATTAATATCCACAGGAATGCCCATAGGAATAGTCACACAGTGCTATACCATGCCTAGTGCAAGACATATACTGCACCAACACAGGCATGGGTAAACAGATACCCACGTGTGCCCATGCAGTGATGCATTATATAACTGGACAGGCCACACACATCCCTAGCATAGAGATGTTTTGATTGGCAATAACTGGTGTACCCATACATTGTTATATCATCCCACTGTTCAGGCTGCACACTATCCTAACATATCCATAGTCAGACAGGAACCCAAAGGCACAGGTATGTCCATCCAGCAGTATACCATACCCCAGTGTAGCCCCCACAGCACCCTTTTCATGCACCCCTGCACTATATAACAGCAACATTTGCAAACCTTGCAGACATATGTTATTTATCCTACCTCAGACAAAGTCTTCTCACCCAAGCCTCATAATTTCATTGATTATGTTCCTTGACTATCGCATCAGTGATATGCATACAAGCACAGCTGAGTTGTAGCTATCATATCTTCCATGATATGTGTGCTGTAAGACATTGACAATAAGTAAGTCCTGCTTACTGAGGTTAGGGGGATGACTTTCTGCCTCCTTCTCTACTTCTCACTAATGTGATGTAATAATTTGTAAGGTTTTAGCACTGGGATCAGTGCTGTTTTGTAGTACATGGCATTCTAGTAGCCAAGAAAACTGAGTAAGTAAATAGACACCAGATCTCAATTCAATTGCATTCTTGTTGCATGTTTCCAAAAAGCTTGAAGTATGGGAGAAATTAATCTACAAAGGTTTGTGCTTCCCTCTTCAATCACACAAGTGTGTGTGTGGTTGGCATTGTTTTTAGATGCCACTTTAAAAAACGTAAATATATAGTTGGTATGTGATTGTGGACTATACATCACAACATAGAGCTTAATGTTCAAAACTTGTGTGTTTTTGTATATGTGTAAATAACCTCACAATCATGTAGTGCATGTTATTTATTTATTTATTTACATATTTTTTATTAGTATTTCATGATAGGGTTAGTGATCTAGTCAGCTGACGCTTCTCATTCATTACATAGGCTCATAGAGCAGTGAACAATAGTAAAACAGTTAATAAGAGTACAAGTTACAGAATGGATATTTACAACAGTACACTAAATGCCATTAAATAGCAGTTTGACAATTATCATCACTATAGTGGATATTACCATAAAACATCAAGACAGAGAATATAACAAGAAAAGAGAGTTAAGAATACAAGAACTATATTGTATAACTTATCTGGAGAAAGTATGAAACTTTGAATGAGTGTTGGTGCAGCCTGATATAGTAGTTAACCAATATCTCTAACACAATTACAACAGGATTCAGAGAGGAGATGCTTTTCATAGGTTCAAAGATTCACAGGCAGTTACTAGGCTAGCGGTCCTAGAGCTTTTACAAGCCAAGCCAGGTTAATCCAACTATCCCCATTTGTCCTTTTTAAGTAGTTCACAGAACAAATTTATAAACAGAGCAGGTCTGTGATCAACACCGGCTACCCCTGTCCATGAGGGGCATGGGTGCCACTCCAGGGGTGAATTTACATTCCCCCATCCAATTATCTTGGTTGCGTTTGAATAGAGTCAGTGTGGAGCTCTGTTTTACATGAATAGGAAGTCTATTGCAAAGAAGCATCAGTCTCTGGGAGACATAATTTTAAAGTAAGATGCTTCAATACACCTTACATTCTTATTAATCTCATAGGCTGTCTTGCATTTAGATTCCTAGATTAGTATTAGGCTAACTGCCTTTGTGGGCCATTTTAAGCATAGTCAATCCCTCAAAAGTGAGAGTCAAACCCTGTACCTTGTGCTGCAAGGTAAACACCCTCAGCATAGGAAGCAGTTTTAACCATCTATGCTAACTTTCTTCTCTCTTCTTTTGTTTTTTTTTGTTTGTTTGTTTGGAGATTTTTTAAGCACTTTCTTGGAAACTTTGACAAATTACTGGTTTCTAGATTCTATAGGTAAATGGTTCCGGGATGCAGGTCCAAATTTTCAGAAAGCTCTTTCTCCCAGTATCATTTTGAATCTTGGAAAAGCAAGGGTGAGTAAGTTATCTTATGTGATTCTCAGTTCATATGCGTTCTTGAGAATAGAAAGTTTTACTTTTAGAGGCGGGTAGCAACCGTATTTTAGGACCTTGAAAATTAGTGAACTTAAGGGAAAGATTTAGCAGTTGTTGACACTGCTGTCAATCATTGTATATTAGATGTAAGCTCTATTTTCAAAGTGAAAGTTGTACATCTAGAATTAACCCATAAGTTCCAGCATCTTTGGCCACAACACAGAACACACACATATGCAGTATTTTTTACATCTGTACACACTGCGTTATGAATAGCATTGGATATATGTGAGCAAGTGCAACTTTTACATCAACACACAGTAGCAAGCATGTCACATTGCATATCATATGAATTGGGCAAACTCTTGTGCAATACAGGGCTTCTGCATTGTAAAGTAGCAGAATAAATGAAACACCTAAAACCACAAAACTGCAATCACACACACCCTTGCACACTATTCAATAAATGGACATGAATGGAGCTAGGTGCCAGAGCCATAGGCTCAAGCTCAATGCCAAGAAATGAATAGTTATCTCCTTTGGGAAAAAACATGCACCCGTGAATTACCACATAGGTGATAGTACACTAAACATTGAAAATGTAATGAGAGACTTAGGGACACAGGTGGACAGTGGTCTCACCTTCAGTAACCATATTGCCACAACAGTCAGGAAATCCTTCTATGTGGCACACCTCATCACTAAGGGCTTTTCATCCAGAAAAAAGGAGGTCATTGTCCCACTGTATTCATCCCTCATTAGACCCATTATAGAATACAATGCCCCGTTTGGTATGTACCTCTCAAGACATCTGCAACAACTGGAAAGGCTGCAGAAATACCTCACTAAAAGACTCACAGGTCTAAAGCAGATGGCCTATGCTGACCATCTAAAAAAACTCCACCTATACTCTGTCAGATATCGTCTACTCAGAGGCGATCTCTGCTTAACATACAAGGCCATATCAAACCCAGAGCTGTTGGACATGCTACACTTAAAGAAATTCCAATTCCTCAGAGACACACACTCCAGGGATCTAAACCTTGTCATCACAATGAACAAACCATGCTGGAGGGATAGGTTCCTGACCCAGAGACTTCATAGACTCTGGAATAGACTGCTAATACATGTCAAGCAGAGCACCTCTTTGGCCCTCTTCATAAGGAACCTTGATGATTGGATGGGAGATAGGAAATTCACCCAGGGGATCACATCAGTCGCCCTGCTAGACAAGGGTCCAAGGAAGTAAATACTGTGGGAAGAAATAGCCAGGAAATTGTTATGACTAGGCTTGTATAAGCCCTAGGGCCGATATCCTAGTACCAACCTATGAACCTATGTGTTTTAATGCACATATGTGTCCTGTTCTCAATGTATCTAAATGTGTTTCTTGCATCAACCCCCCCTCCATTTGGTTCACGAGACACAGATGGATGGCCCACGCATCATGACAACTCAGAGATGTACACCGTTGGAGTCCTGAATCACTTAGCATGAACCATTACATTCTGAACACATTTGTTGTATAGCTGGACACCTGCAAATGGAGATAGAATGCTAAAATACTGAATGGTGTTAAGAATGTTCATGCCAAGTATCAATACATATGTCAGAGAATCTCTGTTATAAATCTTTACAAGCACACACTGCTTTCCGCTGCATGTGCCTAGCTAGACCTATTCTGTAGGACATTGTGTATTGCACCTCAGTAAACAAAATCAGCATACCTCCATGATGGTACTTCATTATGCACTGGGTCACAGGTAAGAAAAGTTTCAAACTCATTGGTCTCCATAACATACTTGTGTTGAAGTGAGTTTGTTTAAATATTCATTTTGCGACAAACAAGCAAGCATAGGGTATGTTATTGAGCATCTAGTATGTCTTTATAGATCGCCAAGTATTGAAGCTACATCTTTCCATAGAATATTACATTGTGGCGATTTGTCTTTACAGTCACGGTTGAAGGACTTATACCTTAGACTGGCTTAACTAATGCATGATGTTGCTGTGTGTTACAACAGGTATGGATGACTGGAATGTATAAGGTGAATGTGAATGTTACTGAGGAGGAAATGCAGTCCTCTTCAGTGCCATATGCAGAGATGAAAAGTAGTATCACAACAGAATAGCTAGTGGGCAAAGGTTGTAGAAGATGTCAGTGTGGGTGGCCACTTATGTATAACATTAGGTGCAGAAGGAAGGACACTGAATGTCAGAGACAAGGCCAAGAAGAATGTACAACAGATCGGGCTCTAAGAGCAATCTGGTATAATGTGTCAAGTGGGTCCTCACACCAGATGAGTAAGTGTTTGCTGGTCTTCTCCTGAAGGTGTCAGTTTATGGCTGTAAGGTGGCCAAGATGTTGGTGCACCTCTGCCTATAGATATGGAAATTTACATTATCATGTCGTAGGTATGTGATGAGTTGTCTGAGTTTTATGCCTTCTATATACATTCAAATGGTGGGGTCCTGAATGGATTATGACTGGAAAGAGTATCCATGGGATCAACCTGGGGTGGAGGGTCCAATGTCCCAGGACATCAACTGGCACTGCAGGTTATGAAATCAAGTGAGTCACAAGGGCTTTGAATGCCATATAGTACTTTCAGCCAGCAGTTGTGTGTAATGCGCTATGTTTTCATTTCCACAATTGAATATTCCATTACTCATAGTTGGGCATCTTACAATTTATAACAATGGTGGGTAGGAAGGTTGCAGAAACTGGCTGTGAAGATGATGAGGTCACAGAATCATTTGGCTTTGATGCCTGTAAGGAATATAGGTCTGACAGTGTCATTGTGTAGGTTATGCTTTTTGTTCTGGCTGAGGATTCACTGGTAGCCACACACAGAGCCAGATTCAGCTGTAGGTTATCTAGGCAGCTACCAAGGACCTGGTACTGACTGGGAGGCCTGGAAAGTTCATCTTCTTTCTTCCATGTCATGGATATTGTAGAATACCTCTGCAGCCTAAACTTTATGATGTTAGGGTTGGAGGTTGTTAAAATGGTTAAGATGTTTGTCTCAAATACACAAGTTACAGGGTTTGATTCTCACCTTTGAGAAAAATTGGCTAGGCTTAAAATGGCCCATGAGGCAGTTAGCTTTCTACTTAACTATGAAATACTACAGAAATAAAACAAAGAAAGAAACTGCCTCACTATTGCCTACATTATCGCTGTGCCAATAATTCTTGCTTGGCTGTTCTAGCAGCAGGAAATCTCACTGTCTCTTTCTCTCTTGCTGTCTCTCTCATTGGCTCAAATGAAGAACCCGTGAGAGTGAGGCTTCCTGGAGTTTGACAATCAACCATGGTATTTTAATTTTCCTAGCACTTTTTTTTTTACTTTGGAAGTGGCTGTTGGTAGGACAGTGGAACTGTTATTTCCTGTTGGTGGGACAGTTTTAATGTGCCATTTATAGTTTTGGAAGTGGAATGACAGTTTGCTATTGTTGGGACAGTGAAATTGCCATTTGACATTTTTTTACTGCTGAGTTGGAAATTAATGGATTTACAGTTTGTCATAGGATAGCTGAAATGTGATTTGCCATTTTTTACTGCTGAGTTGGAAGTGAATTGATTTACAGTTTGCCATAGGACAGCTGAATTGCGATTTGACATTTTTGAGTGTAGTGCAGTTTTAGAAGTGGATTTTTGGTTTGCCATTGGTGAGAGAGCCTTTGCCATTCACTGTTGGTGAGGGACAGTATTTTACTGCAGACATCCTATTTGCCAATAGCCATGAATTTGAAAGTAAGTGTGTGTGTGTGTGCGTGTGTGTGTGTGTGTGTGTGTGTGTGTGTGTGTGTGTGTGTGTGTGTGTGTGTGTGTGTGTGTGTGTGTGTTTCTGACAGATATAAGCTACGTTACCATTCATTAGATTTTCATAATTACAATTCAGAAAATATTTTGTATTTGTTACCTAGGGTGGAATGGCCATGGATTTGGAAGAGAGTGTGTGTGTGTGTGTGTGTGTGTGTGTGTGTGTGTGTGTGTGTGTGTGTGTGTGTGTTTGTGTTTAAATATGTTGTTCCTGCAGCTCAAAGTAATTATGGTGTAAAGGTAGGAATTGATTGTAGTAAACAGGAGAATCATCATACGAATAATGTTCTTTGGGTACAATCCTTGGTATCCTAGTTGACTGTTGGCAGTGTATTTATTATTTGGCTGTGAATAAACTGGGCAGCATGAGGTCTACACGTTTAATGTTAAAATATTAACTGTGAATGCATTTTTAACTTGTTTTTGGCAGGCATACAGGTGTAAAATGCATGCTTTCAGCTACAACAGTGTGCCTGGTATTTAGTGCAGATGAGTAAGGCTATCAGCTGTTAATGAGTTACTTCCTCTAGTGCAAGGTCTGATTTCTTCAGCCTTCATTTGTCTAATGTGTGAGTTTGACTAAGTCACTTTACCGTATAAAGCTCTTGGGCTACCCCAGAAAAGAGACATGTATGTACAGTGGGCTGTCGTGACTTACACATTTGTCTTTTGAATTCCTGCATCCTTTAGATAGCCGGTAATTAGTGTGGTGCTGTATAGGATCATAGGATCATAGGAGATGACTAGGCTATCAACCCGGAGGTCATTTTAAGCCTAGCCATTTCATCCCAATGTAATACCATAGAAATGCTAGTCAATACACAAGATTGTTTTTAGTGATAACTGCCCATGTCCAGTAGGGTTGTGGGCTCTATCCCCAGTAAGAATTTATGGTGCCCCATCCACTCATCCAGGTTCCTGTTGAACAGTGTCATAGAGGTGCCCTGTTTCATATGAATTGGTAGCCTGTTCCAAAGACAAGGCAGTCGCTGACAATAAATCTGTCCTTCCAGCATGTCCTATTTAAGTCACAGGCCATATTTAGGTCTCTGGAATGGGTAGCCCTAATCCCATTTGATTTATGGATATGCAGCAAGTTCACTGGGCTTGAGTCTTGGATTGCTCTGCAGGCCAGGCATAAGTATTCTCTAACAAGTCTATATGATACAGAGTATAGTGACAGGGACTTTAGTCGCTCTGTGTAAGGCACATGCTGGAGTCCCTTGATCTTCTTTGTTAGAAACCTCTGACAGGGGCAAATCTGTTCACACAGCATACCTCGCCCTGGCAAAGGCTTTCAACACAATCCCACATTCAGGCATCACCAATAAACTTAGCAAATGGAATGTAAACCCATTCATTGTAAGACAGGTTGTCAACTGGCTCACAAACCGGACACACACTATCAAAGTGGGTGGCTCCACATAAACCAGTAGACCTGTTACCAGTGGGGTGCCACAGGGATCAGTGCTGGGCCCCCTACTGTTTGCTATATACTTGTATTAGTCATGGTCTTACAACTGAATGCAAAGAAATGCATCATTATTCCCTTCAGCACAATGTCCCTTCACACTATCAAATCCACAACAATATCCTAAGTAACCATAAAGTGGTAAGGGACCTAGGATCACAAGTTGATTGCGACCTTAACTTTGGCCACCGTGTGTCTACTGTAGTAAGGAAAGCTTTCTACATAGCACACTTGATTAGTAAAGGCATCGCCTCTAGAGCAAAAGAAGTTATAACCCCCCTATAGTCAGCTCTTATCCGGCCCATAATTGAGTATAACACACTGTTTGGCATGTAGCTGCCAACATACTTACAGTTATGTATTATGCAACATCACAGGACTATGGACA
The DNA here is from genome assembly GCF_019279795.1 of Protopterus annectens. NCBI lineage: Eukaryota > Metazoa > Chordata > Ceratodontiformes > Protopteridae > Protopterus > Protopterus annectens. The sequence goes on along the minus strand of NC_056739.1, from coordinate 879,908,233 downwards.
TACTGCAGTGCAGCACTAGACATGTCCATGTAGTCCAGCCTTGTTTATACATGACAGACACACACTCTGTGTTGTTGTACGTCTATTCCATCTTTACTAGTGAGTAATACTGTACGCTTCTTCTGCCTGGATGGAGGATTATCTGACTGGTGACATTACTGGAGATACTGAAGCCACCTTTTGGATGCTCTGTATGTTGGGCATGTATCTATTTTACTGCACTCATCTTCACTGTGGGCTCCACTATCCCAGACAGCTTTTATCAGCCACATTCCTGATTGTCATTTTAAACCTACCATGAATACTCATGATGAATCACTCCATCTTCATTGACTTCATCACTTGTTGATCCTCATGAAATCACTTAAGAATGGCTCATGTTCCACACTTTCCTCCACTCACAAGTATTCCCCATCAGCAAAATAAAAGAGCTCAGACTCTCCAGCACTGGCATTCCATTGTATTTGCACCCCACTAGATCTAACTTACCTTGGGAGAATGTATTCAAAGCTCACTTCTATGGCTCTCTTAGTATTTTTTTCTGGTTCCTTTGATCACTGCTTTTCTACCTTTTGATCTGGAAAGCTTCCAGAATTTAGTAAGAAATCTCCCCTAAGTTATTCCATTCTTCTTAATCTATACTTTTTTACTTTCTTTCCACAACATCATCTTTAAGGCTATTCTTATTGGCCCATTATAATTTCTGTCCCTGTTGTTAAGAGAGACCCTACTCCCCAGTTAGCCACTTTGAGGCACTAAGCTCCTTCCTTTCCAGCATCCCACCCCTCCTTCTCCTGGTTTCCACCATAACTTCCTTACTGGATACTTTGGTTCACTCCAGATCCTTCATCATCACCTTCATGGATGACTATGCAGGTCCCGTTAGTGTCTGTACTTTGTCCCTGTAGCTGTTGCTTGCACCTGCATCTTATTTCACCTCTCCACAACCTATCTTGTTAAAGTGTCATTTGGCCTTGCAAGTGTCAGTGTATATTACTTTAGCAATGTCCTCTACATGATACCACCTCCACATACTAGTCTCAATCCAAGCCTGCCTCTTCTTATATATCTACCAGGCAAATCCTCATCACAGTGAATTTTGTCCATGAAATCAGCTCCCCATTTAACTCCACAGCTTTATCTTTGTAATAACACTTTTACTTTCTGATTGTACACTTTCTAAATTAGATGTTTGTAATGATTCATATTTGATCATCTCCTGCCACCCTGGCCATGTGGTCTGCCTGGGATTCCCTTCCTCTACAGTTCCAGGAAGACTGTGGGATCCTTTTCCCATACCTTCTTGGGCAAACAGATAAACCTTAAATTGTCATGGAATGAGGACTTTTTCCTGGCATCCTTTGTCCTCCCCTATCACTCTCCTAGTTGAGCTTTTGCACGCATTAGCTGTTCTTATAGCCTCACTAGTCATACCTCATGTTTCACCTCATGTTTCATTTCATGCTGCGGTGGTGCAGCGGTTAGCATTGTCGCCTCACAGCAAGATGTTCTCCTGTTCGATTCTCAGCTGGAGCGCCTTCTGTGTGGAGTCTGCATGTCCTCCCTGTGGTCAAGTGACGTTAAAGACATGCAGGTAGGTGCGTGGGTGAATGGGTGTGCCTTCCTTGAAGGTTGGGTGTTGGGCTGGCAACTCGGCACCGTAAAAATCCATTGCCAATCATTAGCAGATCAGAGTTCCACTGTGGCGACCCCTAACCGGGAAAAGCCGAAAGACATTGCTAGTCATACCTCATGTTTCGCCACCACCTCACTTGTAAGCCTGTGTTGCCTAAGCATATCTGTTTCTTTGCATGCATTCCCTAAGCCAACATTTAGGTTGAGCCAATATCACTCATGGTACCAGGCTGCCTTCAAAAACTATTCACTCACTTGTAGTATTTTTTACCAAACTTTTGTTTTAAGTTTGATGGAATTTTTATTTTTGACACTTTGGAACCGACCAGCCAAGCTAAGCAACCATCTTCCAAGGCTATCTTTGTTGGTCTGAATAACACTCCTTGAAGCAGAATATTTTTAAATGAAAAAAACAAATTAGTTTGCATGAGATAGGTGGACCAAAGACAAGGGGTAGATATTCAGTCATTAGACACACATTTTCTCTGAGGTTTATAAAATTTAATATGGCAACAGACCGGTTTCGGCAAAAATTTACATAGCCTTCTTCAGTGTAACAAAACTTCCACAAATAGCCATATTACAATACATATATATATATATAAAAAATTTTTTTTCCCTGTGATGCTGATAGGAGTGGCATTGTTTACCCAAATATGTAATATCTATAATAGTGTAGTTTTGAGTGCTTCTAGGATTAAAAAAAGGATCATTATTCAATTTATTTTTTTTTCCTACTTCGGAATATATATTTTTTAATTCCTACTGGAAAATATATTTTAAAAATAAAAATCACCTTCACCAACTTTAGATATCAAGTAAACTTCAGGTAGGTGTTAGTCATTCTGATAAGTTCAGAGGTAAAAAAATGAAAAAGCAAACTATTTTGTGACTGTTTGCTTATAGCCAGTAAAATTCTGCAAAATTAGATGTCTGTAAATACCACCAAGGTGATTACCAGACGTAGGCTGCTTTGATAGGTTATGAATAGCCTCCAAATTCTGGCCAGGTTAGTCTGAAGATGGAATATTTACAGACATTCAAAATCTAAATGACTAGGGGAATACTTTGTGAAGCAATCCCTATGAAATGCAGCTCATCAAACGGTTTCCGGATTTAGAGAGATCGTAGTTGTGCATCAATGTCCTTTCGCCAGTATTGTGCAACTGCAGTGTTGGCATATATAAGTAAGGTAGTATGAGAAATTAAGTTTTAACTTGTGAGAAATTAAGGTTAAATTAAATTATTTTACCTTTAGTCTTTTCTTCAGTTGTCAGAGTGTTTAGCAAACAGCAAACCCCAGTATTTCTGTTTCAGAAACTAATGTGCTTAGATTTAACCGTACATGGGCAACTGGCTTATTCAAACAAACTTCATTCAAAATTTGCATAAGAGTGGCCTTGCTTCTTTCTGCAGCCTACCAAAGCTTTGATCATCACCCTGAATTCAAACTCTTAAAAGTTTTTTTTTTTTTTTTTTTTGTCACAAGACAAAGTACAACATACAATTATTGCATTGTTTTTCACAGAACATCCTCCAGCCAACATCAGCCAGGATGGCTCTCTGGACTTCTGTATTCGCATCGTCAGCCATTTGGATGGTGTCCAATGTCAGGTCTGACATAGAAAAAAATCAGTGGTAATGCACAGGTTTTAAGGATCAGAATCAAAACTGCTTACACTTATCTCTGCCATTGACTTATTCCCTAATGAAACAGTCAAACAAGAAGAGTCAGAAAATTCACTGCAGTTCATAGAAACCCTTTCAGCAAGTGTCCCCTACCTGATTTCAGACAGATGCTGTGCAGCAAAGATGGAGAGTCCGGTTCTTTAGAGTCAGGATACTTGATTCCTTTCCTAGTTAAAGATGCATATAGCATTAAAAGTATTTTCAGCCATATCTGAAACCATGTGTTTTACAAGTATATGCAGGAAAGTAGTAATAGACATTGTCAATGGGATTATCAACCTAAGCCATCTCTACCTCCTGTTTCTACAAGTTCTCTCAGCAGAGGTCATTCAGAAGCCTATGAGTGAGAGCTCTATAAAATAGTCCAGTCCAGTGTATTCAAATATAAGGACAGATTACAAAAATGTGTTTGTTTTTAACTAGAACCTCTGACTACCTAATTTATATGAGACATTTTCATCACAAAACTGGACATGATGTTTTGACATTACAGTAGAACCACAGTCTGCTGTATGCATTTTTTTCCAGTTTCCCTTATTTTACCAAAGGTGAAATGCAAGAAGGCAGATGTGATTCTAAGGTCTCCTTTCTATTCCAAAGCTGGTTTGGTTTTGTCTATAACAGGAAATAGCAAAAAAAAAAAATCAAATGTTACCTCATACAATGATTAATGTTTTATTGACCTTACAGCAGGAGAAAGATTCAGTATGAAATCACCCCTGACTTTCATTTTAGAAGATTTACAGTCAATACCTAATAGCCTTTTTTTTATTTCCTGAGGATATTTTATCTGTTTTAACACAGCCTTAGGAAATCTTGTTTAGTAAAATGGAGAAGCTTTCCAGATAATGGTGCTATGCAGAAGGTATGAATCCTTTTCATTGTCATCTCTCTGCCTTTACATAACTTGTCCCGTCTTTTTGCCTTTGACCTTTCTTATTCCTCAGACAATACCCATTTGTGAGTCATGTCTGTTTGTTTTCTTCTGGTCTGTCCTACAGCTTCTCATATAACAGCAAAACAGTACCAAAGAAGTATTTTACATCAAAGGACCCTAACAGAAATGTTTCTCTTCCATGGAATTTAAACCTTGTGATCGAGAAGCTAATCTTGGTGCATCTGAAATTTCTTTCATGAAAAATATCTGTATTTAGTAGTTGAGACTTCACCAAGGAACATTCTGAACTGTAAGCATTAATTTTAGAGAATCTCATCAGTTTTTCAGAAAGAGGGGTGTAATTCAAAACAAATCCTTCTTTCAAGCTAATGTTTGCTTCTGTTGTATCTTATAGTTCAGCTGTCTAGTTTCCTTTCTAGAAATGTAGAATAAAAATGAAAGTATATTATGGATGAACATAAGTAAATTAATTATAATACTATGAGGAGTAAAGATATCAGAAAACATGCAACCAGTTTGTTGATTTATTTATAAAACTGGAAACAAAGCAAACCAGTTACAAAGCAGACACTTCAGACTGTCAAGAGAACTGAACTGCCTTTTAGCTATGGCAACCATTACTAGAGCTTAAGGGTTAGGCCTCACTCCACTAGGGCAGGAGTCAAGTAAAGCTGCTTTCTCCAAGTGTGCATCATTGGAAGATATTTGAGAAGCCACTACTCAGAGTGCTTAGCTACACATTTAGCAGGCATTATAGTATGGATTGTCAGCCGCAGTCCTGAGAAGGTTTGGCCTCATACAGACTGCATGGTAACCTGTAGTAGTACCAGTATTCTTATGTGATTTTTACGAGTTTATGCTGTTTACTATTCTACCCATGAGAAAGGAAGACAGCGACACTCATCCAGGATAAGGAAGATGATACAGATCTATGATGGACTTACTACATCAGTGATTTTCAAATCTTCCAAATGTCTACCACTATATGGACACCCTCTTCCTTCGATACAGATATATCTATATTGATAGATTGAGTATATATATATATATATATATATATATATATATATATATATATATATATATATATACTATACTATATATATATATATATATATATATATATATATATATATGTTGTTGTGTCCATTGGGCTGAGAGGGGGTGACATTGTCAATCTGAGTTGTCAGAGACTGAATGGATGTTAAGGTTGGGTGCTCATCTATCAGGTAACGGTCAACCAACTTTTAATTATAGGTTATTTTTTAGGTGCATTATTAAACGCATTTTTGTCAGGATAGTTTTAGTAAGTTAGTATTAGTGGTTGATTCTATTATACTATTCTGGCTTAGGTATATTTGTTAGACTATAAGGTTTTGTATGCGTATTGTGCAACGTTTGATGCATGTATTTTTAACACACATAATTTTAATTTTAATTTTAACATACATAACTAGATCTATTAATTATTGATTAATAGGTCATTTATTATTTTTCTCCTTACATGTTCAGCCAGGGTAGTTTTGGGTAGCCTATATTAGTAGTTGATTTCATCTGATTTGGTTTAGGTACACATTTTCTGAACCACAAGGCTGTGCATGTATATTAGGATTTATTTTATTTATGTAGATTTAATTCTGCACTGATGTTTCATTTTTATGTTTATGTTTTTTCATTATTATTTTCATTTTAATATTACTCTTTGTAAGATCGCACGTATATCTGCTACATCTGCTACATCTGTTATTTACGATGGATGGTACTATTTTCAATAATGTTTCGTATATGAGATGCTGTTAAGTGAGTTCTTATAGTAAGCATCATAATGTATTTGTGATGCTATATATGTGGATTCATCTATCGCATGTCTGAATGTTTTCTATATATATTTTTTGCTTTGTTGTTGCATTATTTATTTTTTGTCATATATAAGTTACGTGTTTATGCCATTTACAGCTGTAGTTCAGGTCTTGGATTAATGGGATGTGACGTGAATGTGAGGCTGGATGTGTTTTTTTACAATTAATTATACTAGGATGTGACGTTTTTTGAACGCCTTAATTGTTATATAACTGGGTCTTGTAATTTTATTTGTGAAACGTCTGAAGAAGCTTTTGGTCATTAAAACAGTTTTTTATCTATTTTATCGTTGGTTTTTGGAGCTTTTAAAAGTTTTATATTTGATTCAACACTGCATTCCATCCGTCAGGGTTCTTGTGTTTTGCATATATATATATATATATATATATATATATATATATATATACACACACACACACACACACACACACACACACACACACACACACACACACACACACTATATTTTGGGAAGTTTACCACCCCAGGGAACTTCCACATTAAAAATATGCCCCTAAGTGCTGACCCAGTTGTTTGGGATTTGGGAACTTATGTGTACAGTGACCTAACTTTTCACCAATGTGTCCATTTTTGCAAGAAAGGCCTTCTTATTGCAAAGCTTACAAACAAAGGGATTGTGTCTAGCTCTAGGGATGTCACTGAACTCAGAACTTGTTAAGCTAGTCATTGAATATAATTGATCCCTTTAGCATGTACCTGTCCAGACACATGCAACAACTAGAATGCCCACAGAGGTACCTCACTAAAAGGACACAAGGCCTAAAGAACAGGTCCTACATGGACCAACTCAAAGCCCTATCAATATACTCAGTATCCTAAAGACCGCTAAGAGGTGACCAGTGCCTGGCATATGAGGCATCTTCCAACCCAATACTGAAGGATTTAATACACATTAGCAAATCAAATGGCATCAGAAATACTCAGTCTAGGGATCTAAAGCTCTTCTGCAATATCAACAGAGTATACCAGTGCTCTGGAACAGAATCTCCACCCACATAAAACAAAGTTCATCCCTGTGCATATTCAAGCATAACTTGAATTTATGAATGGGAAACAGAAACTTTACCCCAGGGCTGCCCCCTGTAATACTAATGTACGGAAGTAGCTCCTAAAAGCTTTATCCCATGCATAGGTCCCATCAAATTATTTATAGTATGATCCCAGTTATTCTCAGGGTAATATATAATTATTGTCCCTAAGATGGGTAAGGCCAATAAACTAGATATGACAAGTTAATTCAAGTGCAGAAAGGAAAATTGGCTAGACTTAAAATAGCCCGTGACAGCAGTTAGCCTAGTACTTACCTCTGAACCTGTATTCTGTTATGAGTTCCTGTGCACATATATGGAAAATGTAGAGATCTGGAGTGTTATACAAAAATATCTTACACTTAAAAAAATTTGAATAAGTTATTTGATGACTTTCAAAGCCACGGGTCACAAAATCAAGTTCCATAATCCTGCAGTACAAGACATTTTAAGTTTCACATGAGCTAGGCCCCACAACTTCCATTTATCTACCTATTTTTTTTTTTATTTAAATGGTTGTTTCCATTCATTTTAATGAAATAAATTAATAAAGTTGTTTGCATACATTGTGTATTGACAATAATTTTATTTAGTTTCCATGGGCTTTTATAAATGAGTTGCCTTGTAGGTTGTATTTTGCTCTAGTTGAATTTTATTATTATTATTATTATTATCATTATTATACTATTAGTAGTACAGTAGTACAGTGAGGAGTATAAGGATATGAGGTGCATGGCAAAGAGAGAGGTGGCAAAGGCTAAGGATAAGGCATATGAAGAGTTGTATGAAAGGGTGGACACTAAGGAGGGAGAAAAGGACCTCTACCGATTGACTAGACAGAGGGACAGAGCTGGGAAAGATGTGCAGCAGGTAAGGGTGATAAAGGATAATGAGGGAAATGTACTCATAAGTGAGGAGAGTGTGTTGAGCAGATGGAAAGAGTACTTTGAGGGGTTGATGAATGAAGAGAATGAGAGGGAGAGAAGGTTGGATGATGTGCGGATAGTGAATCATGAAGTGCAGTGGATTAGCAAGGAGGAAGTAAGAATAGCTATGAAGAGGATGAAGAATGGAAAGGCTGTTGGTCCAGATGACATACCTGTGGAAGCTTGGAGGTGTTTAGGTGAAATGGCAGTGGAGTTTTTAACTAGATTGTTTAATGAAATCTTGGAAAGTGAGAGGATGCCTGAGGCATGGAGAAAAAGTCTTTTGGTACAGATTTTTAAGAATAAGGGTGATGTGCAGAGCTGTAGTAACTACAGAGGGATTAAATTGATCAGTCCCAGCATGAAGTTATGGGAAAGAGTAGTAGAAGCTAGGTTAAGAGGGGAGGTGATGATTAGTGATCAGCAGTATGGCTTCATGCCAGGGAAGAGCACTACAGATGCAGTGTTTGCTCTGAGAGTGTTGACAGAGAAGTACAGAGAAGGTCAGAAAGAGTTGCACTGTGTCTTTGTGGATGTAGAAAAAGCATATGGCAGGGTGCCTAGAGAGGAGTTGTGGTATTGTATGAGGAAGTAGGGAGTGTCAGAGAAGTATGTAAGAGTGGTACAGAATATGTACGAGGGTAGTGTGACAGCAGTGAGGTCTGCAGTGGGAGTGACGGATGCATTTAAGGTGGAGGTGGGATTACATCAAGGATCAGCTCTGAGCCCTTTCTTATTTGCAATGGTGATGGACAGGTTGACAGATGAGATCAGACAGGAGTCCCCGTGGACTATGATGTTTGCAGATGACATTGTGATCTGTAGTGAGAGTAGGGAACAGGTGGAGGAGACCCTGGAGAGGTGGAGATATGTTCTAGAGAGAAGAGGAATGAAGGTCAGCAGGACTAAGACAGAATATATGTGTGTGAATGAGATGGAGGATAGAGGAATGGTGAGGATGCAGGGAGTAGCGATGGTGAAGGTGGATGAGTTTAAATACTTGGGATCAACAGTTCAGAGTAATGGTGAGTGTGGAAGATAGTACAGGCAGGATGGAGTGGGTAGAGAAGACTGTCAATAGTGATTTGTGACAGACGAGTACCAGTAAGAGTGAAAGGGACGGTCTACAAGAGGGTAGTGAGACCAGCTATGTTATATGGGTTGGAGACAGCGGCATTGACAAAAAGGCAGGAGTCAGAGCTGGATGTGGCAGTGTTAAAGATGTTAAGATTTGCACTGGGTGTGATGAGGGTGGACAGGACTAGGAATAAGTATATTAGAGGGTCAGCAAAGGTTGGAAGGTTTGGTGACAAAGCCAGAGAGGCAAGATTACATTGCTTTGGACATGTGCTGAGAAGGGATGCTGAGTATATTGGGAAAAAGATGCTAAGGATGAAGCTGCCAGGTAACAGGAAAAGAGGAAGGCCTAAGATAAGGTTTATGGATGTGGTGAGAGAGGACATGCAGGTGGTTGGTGTGACAGAGCAAGACGCAGAGGACAGGAAGAAATGGAAACGGATAATCCACTGTGGTGACCCCTAATGGGAACAGCCGAAAGAAGAAGTAGTAGTACAGTAAGGATAATAATAAGATATGGTAGCTTATCTTATTTACTTTAGTTATGCATAATCAGGTTCACTTTACTGGTAACTCTTTTCCAAATGGTTGGCTATTTGATGTGTGTGCGTGTGCGTGTGTCTGTGTATCTGTGTGTCTGTGTGTCTGACTGCCTATGGTTTCCTTATTTCTTTTCTTTAGCTGAAAATGGCTAGAAGACAGTTTTAAGGTACTCTCATGGGTGGCTGGTGAATAGATGACATGGAGAAGATGTGGATAAATATGCTGATGGCATTTGCAGGATGTACACAGATTTATTATTTAATCAATATAGATTCCATTTCTGTGTAGATAATTAAGACTCACTCATGGTTGGCGTGATTTGGTCAAGAAGGCAATACCTGAGTGACCAAACAAAACCATCAATCTGTAAACTAGCATCACCTACACACAAAGGGCTGCAATTCTTTTATATAATGCCATTATTTAAAAAAATAAATACTTACCTTTTTAAGCAAAAACATTCTATTATGAACTTCATTGCTGCTCCATCTCTTCTCACAAAGTTGCAGAGTTCCAGGACACTCTGTATTGTTTACGTGTCTGCACACCTACGTGATGATGTTTGCACAATGCATCTACTGTATTGCAGTACACCTTAGTGGTAGCTTAGGATTTTTAAGTCTGCTGTACTCATGAGTTTTTTTTTCCTTTGGTTTTGGAGGGTGGGGTAAATTATGGTTCTAAAATTTGTTCCTTAGATGTATTGTGCTCCCTTCTTCTACATCTAGCTGTACTTTTGGGGAAAGGTGACACAAATAAGTTACATCTGATATATATTTCTCAAGCAGGAAGAGTTCACAAATGAATTAGCTAATCTCCTATTACATTACATTAATCAGCTTCATGCAGATTGATGCATGATCTGTATCATGGCTGTGAGACTGTAGGGAGGTATACCACAAGGCAACCCTAGTCTTCTGGTTTTGGTATCTATTCTGACATACACATAAGTGTGGCTAGTGAATCATTTTGTTTACACAATTAATGGTGCTTACTTATTATTACAACCAGATTTTCATGGTTGTAAATTTTCCATACTTCAGTACAGACAAGTGCAGGCATAGAAAACATCATGTAGAAGTAGTAGTGTGTCACATCGGGTATAAGTCAGCAGGAGGAAAAACGACGAAAACTCTGACTCCTCCGTGGTGCACCTCAGGTCTTAATTGTCCGTTTGCACTTCAGTCTTTCATTCTGTCACTCACTGTCTGCACAAGTATCATCCTACTACCTCCTCTTCATTTGTCGTTTTAACATCAATATTTCAAAAATGACATCCACTATTCTTAACTAATATTAATATTTTGGAAGCAGTTGCACTTTGCTTGTTTGAAAATGTGTTTTTCAGTTTGGTTTTTGAACGTGGCTTAATATTTACCTTTGTGGGTAGGACTTCTCAGATTTCCAAGCTAGTGTAAAGAAGTAATGATCTTCGGAGTGTAGTCTATTTTCAGGGGGCTTGAAGTTTGAGTGTGGAAGGAGTATGTGATGTAAGGTTCTGCAGTTATTAGCGAAAATCTGTAACAGTTCAACACTGAAGAGGTGTGTAATTTTGCTTTAGCTTAAGCGTCACCCAGGTGTTCTCTTACTGGTGAGAGGGAAATACATCTACAGATATTGTTACAGCTGGTTTAAAGGAACTTTTTTTTTTTGTGGGTGTACTTATGTTCCCAACTCCTTGTCTTGTTGGAAACGTCATGACTTTCATGACTTCTAGCATTAAGGATCCCTGCAAAGCAGCACTCAGCTGTATAGATTAGGAAAAAATGCTACCAGGCCACTTCAATGTTTCCATTATTCATCTTCCTGTGTGAAAAACAAGCTGACACAATAGTACATAAGACTTTACGCACTCCTTGTTAGGTTAGCTGACATATTTTCTTCCAAACTGTACAAATTATGTGCCTTTGGAAATCTGGTTGCAATAATACTTAAGTACCAAATTAACACTTTATGAGCTGGAACTGAACTAGTTCCCATGAAAATGAGCATGAACTGATGAGTCAGAATCATTGTTCACATCTTTAATATTAATTAGCTTTCAATGTATAAACCCAGAGATCTTGGAATGTCATTAAGATAAATAAAGTTATGCTGTTTCCTTGTCCCTTGAGTAATTATAAAGAATAGATACTGACACTTTCAGGATTCATTTCCTGGACGATGGAACAATGCATGTTTCCCTCTCATTTCAAGTTGATATCTGTGTGGCGCCCATGCCCTGGCCCAGCAATCAAGGAGTCTCAATCCTCACTACTAACACCAGAGAGGGCATCTCATATATGAAGGAAAGGATAACAAATACACAAAGTAAAGTGCAATTTCCCTTAAGAGCACACAGAGATCACAGTCAGTCTGGGGCTGGTCACTCCCTTACTCTCCAGGTCCCCAATAAGACTCCCCACTGGCACAGCTATAGGGTCCAGGTCTCAGCCTAGCTGGGCAAGCTAAAACCTCCAGCACCCTCTCTGTCCAACCAGTGCTTCGTGTCCCTGCTCAAGTAGCTGACACACATGCACACACCTTGAGATAAGAGTTTATACAACCACACAGACACTCCTGGGAAAGCCTGGCACAGTTTTCCAGCTGTGCCCCTATTACCCAGACTATACAGTAGTACCACCTGCCACCACCCAGCTAATATTTATCAGCTACTCAAAGGCCCTTAAAAGGGTGTCCAATTATTACTATGCAATATTATCATCCAATTGGTAGTATAACTAAACAGCCAGGGCTTATTAGAGTGACTTGGTACAGTAATCACTATAAATATACAATGTACTCTAGAGTTTAAATTATCTCTACACAAAACAGCCACAGTTGAAAGGTCTTAAAATATTTAATAATAAATAATAAAAACACAAGACAATACTTCTTACTACACAGTGCTAGTTAAGAGTTCAGAGATCACAGAGAAATACTTAAAATAATTCAGTAGTACAGTTCTGACATCACAGAAAAACACTTAGTCTAATCTTTCTAGTTTCTAGCTATTTCTAAAAGAAAACACAAGTCTAAGATAACTTACATATGAGCAAGACAGTGCTGTGAGTTGGATGGTCAAGGCAAAAATGCTTAATCCTCTCTGGTTCTCTCTGTTTACATTGAAATTGCAGTTCTGATTCACATTACATCATTCTTCTCACTTTCCTGGGGTTCCCAGGCTACGCATTACATCATTCTTCACACTTCCTCGGGTTCCTAGCTAACAGAAACTGCATTTACATTCTTAACATCTCCTTTTGTTATCTTGCAGCTGGTCAGGAAGCAGAGCAATAAAAATACATTTGCATGTTTAAATATAGCAATTTAACTCTTGGTTAAGACAGTAGCAAGACTTTCTTCATCTAGACCCTTTGGCACCACTGTCTACATCAAAGGGTCACCACATGCTTTACTTTGGTCAGTAGAGTGCACTGTTGTCACATTTTTTTCCAGTTCCACATGTAACACTATTTCTTTACATTTAAGACAACAAGACTGTAGTTTACATTCATATTTACAAATGACTATTTATTATCTATAAAATTCTATCTGGCTAGGCTGGCAGCCTCCACAGTCTGTTGCTGAGAATGGATATATATGCATGTTAAACATTATCTGCTTTGTTTCTTAATTAAATACATTTTTTGCAGTCGTTATGGGGTTTACTTTTGTTCTGTTCAGCAACAGATAACTGGTTTGGAATGTGCCTTCAGTATGAGTCTAAGCAGTCTTTCAGAATGCTAGCAGGATGGGCTCATTCTGAAAGTGCTAGGGACTAGAATGTTTTGGAATCCTTGCTGAGTGGACTGCTTAACTGGTAAGCTAGTGTCCAGAGCTATAGCAGTGGATTTTAGCACTGCTTAGTGCAATCCATGCTTTCCCTGAGTGATTGCAGTCATGATTATTCCGTAGGAGTTTGTAAACTGTTGTGGCATTTTTAAATAGCAGTGAGTTATTAGGCAGCAACTATGTGTATTGTTATTTTAACAGCTCATACAACTGTACTTTTTACTAAAATGAAGTGTTGCCTTCTTCAGAACAGCACAGCTCAATGTTTCATGCTGTATTTGACAACATGATTTAAAATTTTAAAAACTTGCATGATCCAGGTGGAAGAGGACTTGCTGACCATCCACTGAACCCCTTCACCTTTATTGCCTGCTGTCCATAGCCTGACTGCTTCTTTCTAGTAATGCCCTACTCAAATACAGCCACTTTCCTCAACAGGGCAAAAGTCAAGTTAGTGTGCTGTAACATAGTTATGTTGCAGATCTAGGCATAATCTTTCTGCAGCCTAGTACATTTTTCTGCCCTGGAAGTATGCCATATACTGCTAATAATTTGGGAGGTATATGCGTGTTTCCATGTGTATACCTTAGCATTTATGTTATTCTTTCCCCAAAACAGGAGAGAAATTACCTCTGGCTACTTAGTCCTATCTCTCAATGGGTAGCCCCCGAGGACCACCTCTGGACATGGAAGTACTTCCTGTGTATCAGCAGACCAGTGCTACAACAACAATGCCTTTGAGTTGCTGATAAAATTATGCCATGTTTTCCTGTTGTTGTTCTAACACATATTCTTAATAATTGGAAAATAAGGATCTGCATTACAGTTTTTGAGCAGTATGTATGTCAAATTATGAAATGGCTATTGATTCCTCAGATGTTTTCATGTATATGTATGTATGTATGCATGTATGTATATATGTATAATATCTGTCTCTCATATATATATATATATATATATATATATGTGTATGTATATATATAATATGGTATTAATATTTGTCTTGGATTACATTTTTCTTTTAACACAAAAGTAAACCTAATCTATTTTAATCTATTTTTGAGTCAGTTTTCCCACTGAGGCACAGTCCTTTCTGCATAAAACAGAACTAACTGTCTGACATCAAACCATTAGTGCCCTTCATTCGATGCTCTGCAAGCTAATTTGGTACTATGTATTATTTTCCAGACTATGACCTTTCAAAGCTGAGGGATTTTATTGACCAGGAAGCGGATACATATGTCAACAAGGGAATTCTGGAGAAGGAGGAGGCAGATGTAATCAAGCGCATCTACAGCAGTTTGTAGAAAAAGACAAAGAAAACTCACGAATGTGGAACCTCATAGCAACTGCATTACAGCTCCACTTACTTCTGGCTCTGGGCTGCAAAACATACTGTGTTACTACTAGAAACTGTTAGAAAGCACTTCGTAGAAACTGTATTTGAATACTTTTATAGCTAATACTGAACATTTCTGTGTCCCAGTCAACAGTTTTGTACTAGTTGTAAAAAAACCTGAAGACCAAATATTAGGAAACATTTGTTTGTACATATTCAAAATTCCACAAGATCAAATACATCCTTCTGCAAGAAAACGTGACTTTTAGGAATATGGCAAATGATTCATAACAGTGTATTTTTAGAGGCTGTACCTTGTCTCATGGGAAGCATTACTTGATACTGCAGCATCCTGTATTGAGTAACTTGGGTATCATTACTGTAAAAAGAGTACTCCGAGTGCGTGATCAGTTGTCAAATGCTTTAGTAGTTGTATGGATCTCTCTAATGCTACCATTCTTAATTTTAATACTTTAAATGCATTCATTTTTATTATATCCCTTAAAATAATATTTTGAGTATGCATATGTTTGACTTTCTGTTCTAATGATTGTGTATAAAATATGTGTGCCAGCATAAGTATTTTACCCTAGTCAAGTTGCACTGTGTGGAACAGTATAAAAGCTTTCACTAAAATTGCTGTTGAAGTTCATACTTGTTTCAGAATATCTTGCATAATCTGATATATATTTTTTCTTATAATTCAGATGGAACAGACTGCAGTGTTGTCATTAAAAGGCAGCAGCATATTTCCTGAGCAGTAGACCCCTGTGAAATTTCCAGATAAACGTAAAAACACTTCAGCTGTGTTAGTCACATGTTCTGCAGGTTGATAACAAGAGTGCAACATCAGGTCACTACCTTCTAACATAGTCTTAGTTTTGTTAACTTAGGGTCCACAGGCAGGGCAGCCAGACAGCTCTACAAATTTAATTTCTGAGATTGCTGTTTTTGCAAAGTAAAGCCAAGCAGACCACTTTCAGCACTAATGGGCTTTGCATTTTTCTCCACTGCTGCGTGGCCATGGAAATATATGTGTAAGTTTTTAGATGGTGTGTGGGTATCTCCCTACAAGAGGGGTGGAGGGAGATTCTGTCTTAAAAAAAGCGTAGAATTGCTGGAAATGGTTTCTAAGACTCTTCTTCACATAAACAGCCCTCTGAAATTATATTTGGTGCAGTGGCATGAATCCAGAGGTGCTCGTCTGTTCCAAAAGAGCTCATCATTTTTCTTATCTTATGCATATAGCTGTTAAGTAAATTACAAGAACGGTGCACCAGTCAGATTTGAACTCCCAACATATAATATTTACTTGGAGCTAGGGTATGCTACATAAAACTAAAGAGGAAAGCAGATAATAATAATAATAATAATAATAATTGTGTGTGTGTCTTTCGGCTTTTCCCGGTTAGGGGTCGCCACAGCGGAACTCCGGTCCGCTAATGATTGGCAGTAGAGATTTACATGCTGGCTTGCCGGGCCTAATGCACAACCTTCAACGAAGGAACGCCCATTCACGCATGTCGTCACACAGTAGACGCTTTAACTGAGAATCGAACGGGTAACGTCTAACTGTGAGGCGACAACGCTACCGCAGCACCACCACTGCAGTAATAATAATAATAATAATAATATGTTAAAATGTTACTGTTACTCCACATTCATGTACAAGCCATTGCATAGCTGCATTTCCCCTCTGGATTTATTATGCACTCTACAGATAACATTGTTATTGACGTTCTTATCTTGCTGTTGTTAATTCAGAAGGGGTTAGCCACCTGGTGGTGTGACCCTTGGCTCTAGGTGATTGTCACTGTTGAAGTGACACCCTGAACCCAAAAGCAAAAATGGAAAAAAGAGGTTGTGGATGGATGGATTTAACTGCAGGCCCAGTTAAGTCATATCCCTCATTATGAATGGGGCTGGATGTTCAGATGCCCAAGATCTGCATGAGAGAAGAAAAAAAAGATCCTGATGAGAATGAAACTAAATGTAAGAACAGCAAGGCAGTGGAATTCAACCTTGTCCAGCTGATGCAGTCTCATTGCTGTGTCCCCATAACAACACTAAAGAAATGGATGCATAAATTAAACTTCTGTGGTTGTGCTGGTTTTGAAAGTTTAATTCAAAGAAATTATAATAAATGACAGCTAATAGGCGTCTTCAACAATCAAAGCCATACAAAAGCAATGAGAAAAGAAACTGCTTCATTGCCTTAGGGGGACATGAAACATGCAAAATGGAATTTTAAAGAAATTAAAATGCAGTTTAATCAAAACCTATCATTATTAGGGTCCACATGAAACTAAATTCTTGTTATCTGCAAGCTGGAATCTGTTTGTGGCATTACATGATTTTTAGACACCTAACTTATTCTTGGAGACATCACTTTTTAATTTAAAAGCATTTTAACTTTTGTGAAGGTAACTGGAAAAGTGACAGTCACATAAGAATGTTAGTGTCTCTAAATATGAACTAATATTAAGCAGTACTTATAATCTGAGTAGCATGGTGGCTCTTTGTTAGATTTCTGTTTCAGAATGACAAGGTATGGAGTTTAGACCCATCCTGTGATTACTATCTATGTGGACTTAATATTCTCCTTATATCTGTGGAATTTTTTTCTCTGGTTACTCCAGTTCCCTCCAAAAACACACTGTTTAACTGAGCTGTATATATATATATATATATATATATATATATATATATATATATATATATATATATTTATCCTTTCTCTTGTAGGTACGTCATGGCTGCAAGATGTCTGAAAAGGATCAGTTTACTTACCCATTTAACACATAAAAATAAAATTTACAACTGCTGAGCTCAACGTTTCAAATTTAAATACAGTGACAACAGTTTTTCCTAACAGGTTATTTTGCCCAGCCATCTCCTCCTAATCTATTTCCTATGGCATCATGTGAAACACATTTCCATGGCTTGGAAAATTGAAGTACTGAGACTTTATATAACTTACCATAGGACAAAGTGTGGAAATTCAGCATGATTTCAGTCTGCAGTCCTTATAGTTACCAAATATTATTCTGACCATCAGGTCATATGATCCAATTAGTTCCTCTGATGTGTTAAAATTGGCTTTGATTTCTTGGGAGAAAAAAATGATTTATTAAGTAGCAAACACTACTCATTTAATAATATTTACACTTAGGGTAAGAATAAGGAATTAAAGCTGGACTATGGAGCAAAGGCAAGATTTAATCTGTGTTTATTGAAAATCCAGAGATTGATTACAGCTGATTTTGACTAAATGATTTTTTTTCTAGTGTCAACTGGTTTTGTAACACAAATCATTTCTGATTTCTGAGAGATTGTTGAACACATCTTACAAATGGCAGTTTTCATATTCAGATGCCTCAAAATGCATTTAATTACTAGCTAATAAAAACAAAACATTTTCTTTGATGCAGAATTGTAGAAATAGCATGAAAGATGATTCACACTGTCAGTTTCCAATTTCTAAAGAACTATGGTGACATTTCTACTGAAGTGCAAACAACTGGCTCAATCTCTCCAATCTCTCTACTGTGACAATTACATCTGATTCAGTTTTTCAACTTATGTACATTAGCAATACTATTACACTGTACAAAATGAATTAAACCTTATCATACTTTCATGAATGTCTTTTGAAAGTATCTCTTTTATGACTATATAAACATATATTGTATTAAGCTGTCTACTAATATTTTCAAAACTGCTATAAGTAACTGTGGATGATTTATATGTGTATGAAGCACTTTGAAAAAATATCTTTAGGAATGGTATTCCCAACTGCAGAAGGAAATGAAATGCCTCAGTATAAGTAACATAAGTAACATGACATCTAAGAAGCAATTGTTATTGTTACACCTATAAATGTTGATAGTTCAGATGCATATTTTATTAACATTCAGAATTATTTAGTTCCGTTTAACTTAGCTATATAATTTATATTCCTTTTCCATATTACAATGTTTTCTAATTAACAGAAGCAGCACATAGCGCAGCGCAGGTTAAACAAGGTTAAAGTTTTTCTGGCTCTGCCAAGTCTGCTCTTCAAATTTTCCCTTAAGGAAGCTCTACTCTTAGTATAACCAGAATACTCACTATATTATAAGCCTAGCACTTGTCCTCAATACTTCTCTACTAAGTAAGCACACTCGTACTAAGTAAAGCACTACATCTACTTACCACCCCTGTGAATACCCACTTCCCTTAAAGGTATACCACTCCCTTATACTGTTCTAGCATGTTGAGTGGTAGATTACTGATGTCGTCTCCAGTTCAGCTGGTCAATCTGGGCATCTTGAGACAATGCTACAATTGTCTCATGTACACAGACAACCCTCTCCTCCTCCCAACAAACACAATTACATGTGAGAGATGCAACTATATAGCCAAACTGGAGGCTGAACTCTCTCAACTCAGGGCTGGCATGACCAGACAGGAGGAGATGGCAATCACACACACAACAATCCCAGTCCCACATAGACCTACCACAACTGCAAACCAAACACATAAAAACACAAAGACATACTCGGAGGCTCAAATAAAAACCTTAGCAAAACAACAGAGACTCCCAAAGCAGACATCCAAAAATCCACCACCTTAAAACAAAACACATGCAACACATACTTCAA
Source organism: Protopterus annectens (assembly GCF_019279795.1). Lineage (NCBI taxonomy): Eukaryota > Metazoa > Chordata > Ceratodontiformes > Protopteridae > Protopterus > Protopterus annectens. The sequence goes on along the minus strand of NC_056739.1, from coordinate 879,888,800 downwards.
TAAATCAGTGTGTCAACCAATCGCAGCCCTTAAGGCCAAACACCTTGCCTGATACACTAGTAATAGGTGACTCCATAGTCAGACACACTGATGTCCCACTGACCAGGCTGAACAAGGAGAAGGTGACTGTGAGCTGTCTATACAGAGCTAGGATCCACCACATAACACACGCACTCAGGTCACTCCAAAGCAAGTACAAATATGACTCCGTCATTGTCCATGCTGGTGTGAATGACCTGAGACGCACCTCCCTGGACTACATGAAAAGAGACATAGAGGAGCTCTCCGATTATGTAGCCCAGGCTGGTATGACCCTGACCCTGAGCAGCATCTTGCCCTCACCAAGAATGATACCACAATACAAAGACAAGATGATCAGCTTTAACAATTGGCTCAAGTACTGGTGTCATTCTAAGGGGATCCAATGTCTGTCTGCCTGGGATGATATGTTGGACAAGCCACGCTGCTTCGCAAGGGATGGCTTACACCTGTCACCACTGGGCTTCTGGATATTGGCTAAGGCTCTTGCCACCCCCATAGTGCCTTTTTAGGCAAGGCTCAAAAGACAAACCCACCTCCTTAGAAAACAAAAATGGAAAAAAACTAAGGGTAATGCTGCTCAACGCCAGAAGTCTAAATCTGAAGATGCAGGCACTTGATGCACTCCTCAGCATGGAGAACATCGACGTCTGTGCAGTAACTGAAACCTGGTTCAAGGCTCCTGAGAGCACCCCAGCACTACCAGGTTATACCTTGTATCATGCTTTTTGGCCCCAAAACCCGGGCCGAACCACAAAGGGAGGGGGAGTGTCCATATTCATAAAGGACACCCACACCTCCAGGTTAGTAGCAACACATGAAGCATCACAGACCATACAGGTACAACTAACCATAGGCAAAACTGCTATACAACTGGTAGCATGTTACAGACCACCCTCCCAATCTCAAGAACCCCACTCAGCCTTCCTGAAGACATTGGAGGATATGAATGTATCACAGAATACCATCATACTGGGAGACTTCAACTACCCAAACATAGATTGGGTACATTATTCTATCCCTAATACCCTAGCCCAAAGGTTCCTGGAATTCATAAATTCAAATGCACTGGAACAACTAGTCACCTCTCCCACTAGGGGAGATAATATACTAGACCTGATCATCACAAACATGGGGACAAAATGCTCCACACCAGAAGTATACTCCTCACTAGTGAGATCTGACCACAAACTAATCACCCTGGATATACATATCCCACCTCCACCCCCAGCACAAAAGACCACAGTGAAAAACTTCTCAAAAGCAGACTTCACTCTTCTTAAGACTGAGATGGTATACTTTAAGCCCACTGTGCCAGTGGATACCACATCCCACAATGCCGAATCCTTCACAAATGCTTTCTATGGACATCTCCAAGAATGCATGGATCATGCAATCCCAAACAAATCCAAGTCCCTCTCCTCCAAATGCAAGCGTCCTGTCTGGTGGACCTCAGCCATAAACAAATTGTATAACAAAAGAAGGAAGCTACTGCACGTCAGAGCAAAATCCCATGAAGGGAAGACATCTCTGATCAACATTAACAAAAAACTACGTTCTCTCATAAAAACATCCAAGGCAAACTTTGAGAGAAAAATCGTTAAGGACACTAAAGATAACCACAAAGCCTTCTTCAGCTATGTTAGAAACCTGGGCAGAAACCCTCAGATATGCTCAGAGTTGGTTCACAACAACAAAAAATACACTGAACCCACAGATATTGCTAACATTCTGGCTGATAGGTTCAGTGCAAATTTCTCGCCTCCTTCACCCCCAAAAGAAGAAATACTTATCCCAGCTGAATGTAATCTCCCTGTCATCTCAGATGTCCAAGTGAGAACCACCCTAAACAAAGCAAAAAACACAGCATCAATGGGACCTGACGGTATCCCGGGGTGCGTGTTACGTGAACTCCAAGGGGAGCTAAACCCACACATAAAAATGCTATTTAACCTTAGCCTTACTTCGGGATATGTACCTGAACACTGGCATACAGCAACAGTGGTCCCACTCCACAAGGGGGGTGCCTCTACAGACCCTGGAAACTACCACCCCATAAGCTTGACTAGCCTGGTCTGCAAAGCTATGGAAAGAATCATTATGGAACTCATAAACAGAGACATAGGGGACCTACAGACGCTTGACCCCACCCAGTTCAGCTTTGTAAAGGGCAGATCCTGCCTTTTAAACCTGGTTGACTTTTTCGAAACAGTCATCAGAGCCATTGATGAGGGCAAAGCAGTCCATACAGCATACCTGGACTTGGCTAAGGCCTTCGACACAATACCCCACTCAGGCATCATAGATAAGCTAAACAGCTTAAAAGTAAACCCTTATGTCACTAGATGGGTTGCAAACTGGCTAAAGGACAGAACCCGTAAAGTTAAAATTGCTGGAGCAATGTCAGACTCAAAGCCAGTCACAAGTGGTGTCCCACAGGGATCTGTCCTGGGACCCCTCTTGTTCGGCATTTATTTCTCAGATGTTAAAGCAAACATGGGAGGGCTGTGGCTGACAAAGTTCGCAGATGAGTGCAAACTAGGTGCCATAGTCGATACACCAGCAGATACACACATCCTACAAAAAGGCCTCACTGAAACGGACAACTGGTGCTGTAGTCACGGCCTTAAACTAAATCCAAAAAATGTATAGTTATCCCTTTTGGAAAAAACAAAGTACCCACAAATTATCACACAGACAGCAACCCACTGAGTACGGAAAAAGTAATCAGAGACCTAGGGATCCAAGTAGACAGCGACCTCTCATTTGACACCCACGTTGCCAAAGTGGTTAGAAAAACATTCTACCTTGCACACCTCATCATGAAGGGTTTCACATCCAGATCCAAGGATGTCATTGTACCCCTATATTCCTCCCTCATCAGACCCATGATTGAGTACAATGCACCATTTGGTATGTACCTCACCCGGCACTTGCAACAGCTGGAGAGACCACAAACATATGTCTTATTCTGCCAGACTAAAGAAACTTCAGCTCTATTCAGTAGCATACCGCCTGCTCAGAGGTGATCTCTGCCTGACATACAAGGCCATGTCCAATCAGGATCTGATGGACATGCTCCACCTCAAAATATCCAAATCCATCAGGACCACGAGAGCTAAAGACTTAAACCTCAGCACAAGTATGAATAGGACATGCTGGAGGGATAGATTCATAACCCAGAGGCTTCCCATGCTTTGGAACAGGATCCCAGTTCATATTAGGCAGAGCCCATCACTGAATCTCTTCAAGAGAAATCTTGATGAGTGGATGGGAGATCGTAAGTTTACCCCAGGGGTCACATCTGTGTCACTGCTAGACAGAGGCACAGTAAACTAATTCTATTATATAAGGGGACCTTCACTGTGTCACTACTAGACAGAGGCACAGTATTCTAGATTTTATCTGTATATTTTTGTACCATTTCATGGGGTGGCAAAAGCCACATCACTATGGCTAGGCTTACAAATGCCCCAGGGCAGATAGCCTAGTACTATACTATGAAACTATGAATAAGGAACACAAGATATGGATTTTTTAGCAGAATAAACACAAAGCAGCAGCACTTTTAGTCCTGCAAAATTACTACTCATTTAGCAGAGGCTGTGGAGGGTATTCAGAAAGATCACTTCCATACTGTTAATGTAGTGCTTTCTTGTTATGCTCTTAGCCTCTTACAGTGCTATGGAGCTGACTATCGATTCAGACATATGCAAGAGTCACATGAAACAAAAGTTCATTACTTTTAAGATAACATTATTTTAAGCAAGTAAAACTTAAAATGACTCAACAGCAAAGTCTTTTGGCTTTTCCCAATTAGGGGTCGCCACAGTGGATCACCAGTCCGCAGACTGATTGGCAGTGGAGTTTTACTGTGTCGAGTTGCCAGCCAATGCCCAACCTTCACAGAAGGCACACGTGCACAAACACACACACACACACACACACACACACACACACACACACACACACACACACACACACACACACACCTACCTGCATGTCTTTAAAGCTCACTTGACATATGCAGACTCTGCACTGAAGGCGCTCCAGCCAAGAATTGAAACATAGAACCTCTTGCTGTGAGGCAGCAACATTAATCTCTGCACCAAAGAAATTTAAAATGACTCAGCAAAGTTAAAATTTACTGTATGTTTCTATCCACTGTCTTATGAGATCCAAGGTCAGATTACAGCTTTTGAGTGAAAGGAAAATGAATAATTCAGAAAATATGGTTTTAAAAGACCTTTGGGAAACATTTTGTACATAGCAAAAAATGTGTTCACATAGATGCAATAATTTTAAACTATATTCAAACTAATTCTAATGCTTAAATGCTTATATTTCTTAAGGTATTCATTTTTAAGCTGCAAAACAAGCACCTTTTAATATATATGAACAAATGAGAGATGAGTGTCACAGACCTGTGCTGTATCTCAGATGGAGCTTTTATTGTACTTTATTCGGTGGAAAAATCACGTTTTATTCAAACAAAGGCTTAATATTTCATATTTTTCTGGAATTAGATTTTTTTCCACCACAGTAATCCTTCCTTTGATGATATTTGAGCAGCCTGCATTTGTTCATCCCATTTTAACTTTCTTACTTTTAAAAGCCTGTATACTTGGCTGACGCATCAATGCCTTAGTTTAAGCACCAATACTTTTATTACAATTAATTATTTTGTCCAGCTTGAATTAATTTTAAAGAGAACACATTACATAGTCTCAATTATAACTTCTGTCTTTAAAATTTAACCCAGTCCACTGTAGAGATAGTTATATGTAGGGTTACCATAATTCTTTATATGTGAAAGAGGACGAAAAAAATTATTTCATCCTCTTAGGTTGAAGAGCAAAAAAAAAAAGCGGACCCTCTTCTGTTCAATGCGGAACATCAAGCAGTTTCGCATTGAACAGAGCTCCACTTTTTGATTGGCTCGTATACTGGTATATGAGCCAATCAAAAATGCGCACAGCTGACCCTCTTCTGTTCAATGCGGAACATCAAGCAGTTCCGCATTGAACAGAGCTCCACTTTTTGATTGGCTCGTATACCGGTATACGAGCCAATCAAAAATGCGCACAGCGGACCCTCTTTTGTTCAATGCAGAACATCAAGCAGTTCCACATTGAACAGAGCTCCATTTTTTGATTGGCTCGTATACCGGTATACGAGCCAATCAAAAAAAAAAAACAAAGCGGAGAAAAAACTCCGAAATAGGGATGTCTGCTTTTTGAAACCTGGACAAATCGCAGAATTTTCAAAAACAGCCTGGACAGGAGCCTGAAAAAGAGGACGTCTCCAGGGAAACCCAGACATATGGTAACCTTAGTTATATGGCCCCTATCAGTTGACTGAGTTTTCAGAAACTCGAAATGCATATGGTCGAGACCATATAACTGAGCTTTTGAAAGCTCTAAGCTTTTGAATGGAGATCGCGGTACAGTGTGGATCGGGAAATTTACCCTTTTCCTCACTTTAGTGCAACCTCAGAGTTGGTATATATAATTTGTAGAAGGTGTGCAGCCCCCCACATGGGGGTGCAAAGGGGATTGCCCCCCTGCAAAAATGTAAAAAAAGTTTGATTTTTGTATTTTTTGTGTTTTTTTTTTTTTTTTTGTGACGTTCAGGTTTTCGGAAACTCAATCATATGGTCTAGACCGTATGAATGTATATATATATATATATATATATATATATAGAGAGAGAGAGAGAGAGAGATATACACACACACACACACACACACACACACACACACACACACACACACACACACACACACACACACACACACACACACACACACACACACACACACACACTGTCACAACAGATTATATGTTCATAAAGCTATGACAATGCTACCACAAGTTTATACTGAGGGGGCCTGCCCTAAAATTCTAAAGAAACAGTTATTGTATTTTGCTGGATTATTCAACAGTTTCAATATCTAAGCATAGGTTTTAGTGTCTAGTACAGTGTGCCATTTTATACCACAGAACAATCCCCAAGTCTTCCTAGGTATGAAAAATATGTCTCCCAAAACATACATATACATACAAAATAACCAAGATGTAGCCTATTGTAGCATTTTCTGTTACTATTCACCTGAAGATGCATACTTACTGACTCTCAACCGTTTAGTACCTAACACAGGTAATGCCTTAAGTACCCAAACTTTTAGTCCAGTTTCAGCCATCCCCATTTGAGAACTGATTTCTTAAACCTTTATATGGAAAAATGAAAAGAAGGTGAAACTTCAGAGCAGAGTAATATTTTAGATGTGCAAAAAAATATATGTTTGTATCAGGCAGTACAACACTGGAAAAAGAATGCTTAATCACTGATATTGTTTTTAACCTTATGCTGTTTCTGTATGCTTAAAGGTGTTCTACAAGAGCACCTTCACTGTTAGTATAGGGATTAGCATGGAATACTTTTATGTCACCTTGAGGCAGTCACATTGTGCATATGAGAGGGCATTTTTTGCATGGAATATTCTCTAAGACAAAGTATTGCAAAGGCACATCCACAAGGATGACAACATTTGTGACCCTCTTACTGGGCTCACTATATCTTAATTTTCCAAGCAATTTCAGCTCACTTTTGGTAAACCAGAGCTTCTATAGTAAGAAAAATCAGTCAGGGTGGGATCTTACCATTACAGTACGAAAAAGGGTATGTTTCCATACTCATAACAAAAATCTAATAGGCCCATTATCTCAGAATAAAAAAAAAGCTGTCTTTTAAGTAGATAGTCTTTACTTAGTACTACAGATTGCATAATATCCTTTTAAATACTGTTGTGACCTTTGTGGCAGGGCTAGCCGATCGGCAGTGTAAATCTTGGCTCAAGATGATTGCCACTGCTGAAGTGACACCCCAACCCCATGTGTAAAATGGGAAAAGGGGTTGAGGATGGATGGATGGAATATTTACTGAAGGAAGAGCTGGCAACTGTGGTAATGTATTGAAAACATTACAGTACATTATTAGGAAGGATATATTATAAACAGCCACTTGCATTTCAATGGTAATGTACTTTTAGTGGATTTCTGTATATGACTGATGTTTACGCTAATGATTTTATATGGACTGAAGGTTCTGTACAGCTGCACTTGTGATGCTGTGCACAGCAGAATCACGTAGTATGGCCTGCTTTCTGCTGATTGCTGTCCCTTTGTTTTCTCATTATATGTTTATAGTATGGCCTTTCTTTTTGTCAGTGTTACCAGTTGATTTTGTAGGCTAGGAAAGGCAAGCAGTATTGCTTTACAGGTTAAACTGAAAATGTATCTTCTTAGATAAAGAAGCAAGATTATTTTTATGGACTGTTTTCAAGTGAGCAGTACCACACAGTGCTAAAAACAGAATTGGATTGTTCCCAATTTACAAGCAGACAGTGTGGTAAATTCTGGCCTCCTAAATCTACTAGGTTTATTTATCATATAATAAACTAACAATTGCGTTACATGAGATACACCTTCTAACTCCTCTAATGCCATATTTAGTATCTAGGTTTCCAATGTTAAACTATGAAAGAAAAGGGTGCAGACATGCAAATGACTAATACAGTAAATTCATAAAAAAGGTTGCACATGTTCTTGTCGTAGTAATCTAGGAACTATAACTTGGTGAACAACTTTGCTTCTCCAGTGTTTCATCAAGTTAGCATTGCAAGGATTTTCTTACTGATTTTACAGGTGTATTTTTTTAAATGTGCAGGAAACAGTGCAATAACATGCTTGCAGTGGTCTATACCGCATGACTGACTTGATTTTTGCACATACTGGCACTATATAAATCAGTGCTTATTAGCCTACTAAAGCACAAGCCATCTTAGTATCATTATGTGCTCCGGGGAAAGGAACTTTTATCCTGAAACTGATTATCGGTCAGCTCAAAATCTAGTGCGTTGTTTCTAGAGCTCAACTTTTTTTTTAATGGAGTTAATGTTAATTTTTCTATTTTGACAAAGGAATATACAGGGACATATTTATGACTGTCATTTAAGCATTTAGTTTTAAAGTGTGAAAGTGGTGCCATTTTAAATCCTAGAACATGCTTCACAGCTGCAAACCATTATCGATACAGATCTTGCCAACAAAGTTGCCCTGTTTTCTCTGTTTTTCTTCTTCACTCCTTTAAATGTATTCCATTCTTGAAAACTGGATATAGCAACACTCTATGGGTGCAGTTATCTATAAACTGTGATCCCATCAAAAGCCCTGTAGCAGTGTAAATTAGCAGTAGCACCTGATTAATCCAGTATCACTTTTTTGTTTTCTCATTTAACATGACATAACTTTAAAAACCTGATGCAAAAATATAATATTCACTAATAACACACATAAGAAAAATCCAATAAAGTAATAACTGCATTTATTACAGTATTTTTCTACAGTTTTTATCTGTTATATTTGTACAAATATCCAACTTGCACCCCAAATACAGCTGCACACACACACACACACACACACACACACACACACACACACACACACACACACACACACACACACACACACACATACACACACAGAGTGTCAGAAGCCTAATTCTGTAATATGTTCTGCACCCAGTGAGTAACTCACTTGTAGCTCTGCTTTACAACCCATTCCATAAGTAGCGTACAGTACTTCAGTCAGGCATTAACTTTCAAACTTGCATTTCATCTTATAGATAATGTTTTAATAACCCTTTTTATGCCCAAGTTGTTGCACATTCACCATTACGGCTAAAGTAAAAAGCTGAGTCAGTATAAGTAGTCAGCTGCTGAATTAAGCTCAAATTCAAAATGTCGATGTTCTTTGTGTTTCACTTTTGCAGTCCTGACTATTGGGATTTCCTGCCATGAAAGCCCTCGGCTGGAAGACTTTAACAGTGAATACACTCGAACATCTACATTTATCGTAAGTGTACACAACTGTGCTTTCTTCAGTCCTCCTCCAACACTCATGCAGAAAAAAGAAAACTGACTTCAGTTATTGGCTTAACTATTGGAGATATTCTAAGGGAATTCAATATATATCAGCCTAAGAGGAGATGGCTGACAACCCTAACTGGTTTACTATAGCTGGCCCACTCTTCTTTCCTCATGGCGTCCATATAATGGTAGGACTTTTCTTCCCCATAGTGCCTTTTTCAGGCAAGATCAGTATCTTCAAAATTAACTACACAGACAATCGAAATCAAAAAGATATAAAGGTAGCACTACTAAAAGCTAGAAGCCTAAACAAGAAGTTACACTCCTTACAGACATTTGTAACTCTTGAAAATATAGATGTCTCCTGCGTAGTTACTAAAACATGGTTTCAGAACATCGAGAGCACCCCCCACCCCCCACCCCCAGTGCAGGGTTTCATTTTCTATCACTCTTTCAAATCCAACATGGAAAATGATGGTGTTACTGGTGAGGAAGTGTCTATATTCCTAAGACACCATCTAACCTCCAAACTAGTAAGCCGGGACAATGCCTATGAATTCCTCCATATCCTTTTCAAGGTAAATAGAACTCAGTAGCATACCACAGCCAACTAAAGTACCCCATCAATGTCACCTACAGCCTATGAGGTATATCTAAACAAACGGACATCCCTATACTCAGTGCCTACAGTTACCTCATCACTAGTCAAATCTGACCCTGACTACCACTTAGTAACACTCACTGTAAGGGTAAAAATTGACTTACCACAAAACCTTTATGTCTTTAAAAACTACTGTAAGGCAAACCTAATTTAGCTAATGATGACATGATAAGATGTAAGCACCCTCCTCACCATGATGACTTTGACATGCTGACACATCTGTGGATAATTTATATGCCCACCTCAAAGCATATATAATGGCATCTGCCCTCATAAGACATAAATACATTGCCAAAGTCAATAATTGACCCTTGTAGTGGAAGTCTAGCATAAATAAATGACACAATAAGTGGAAGAGTCTCATAGGTTGTAAAAGCAAACTTAATGCACCATTATCTAGAGATGAGCTCAAAAAAAGAAGTCAGAAAGCAAAAGCAAATCCTTCAAAAGTAAGTATAAATTGAGAATTGCTATCTCTGCCAAGGGCAACCACAAAACCTTCTTCAGCTATGTCAGAAACCTTAGAGGTAATGCCCAGCAAGGTTCATTGCTAATACCCAAGAACAGCACTTACTCATCCCCTGAGGACTTAGTCAACATATTATTGCACAAATTCTGCACTAACTTTAGTCACCTATCTCCTCCTAACTTTCTCCAATTTATTAGCACACCATCACCACCCTCTTTGATCACCTCCAAGCAAGTCCTGAAGGCTCTCTCCAAGACTAAAAACACTAGCTCTATTTAGAATGATAACACTAGCTCTATTTAGAATGATAAAGTGCCAGACTGTCTTTAAACACTGGCCGCTAGACTTCCTACTAAACCTATCCATCCTCAGCCTCTCCACAGGACTTGTGCCAGAGGAATGGATAATTGTGGTAGGCATAAGCCTCACCAGCCTTATCTGAAAAAGCAATGGAATGCATCACTATGGAATTATTAACAAGGACATAGATGGTCTACAAGCCTTGGACCCAAGTTAGTTTGGGTTTGCTAAAGGCAGATCCTGCCTCCTCAACCTGGTGGGCTTTTTGCAACAAGTCACTGATGCATTACACTCATGCAAATAAGTTCACATTGCCTACTTAAGACTAGCCAAGGCCTTTGACACTATCCCACATTCTAGCACTATTGATAAGCTAATCAAACTAAATGTAAACCCCTGTGTTACTATCTTGATAGCAAACCTGTTAATGGACATAGCCCAGTCGATTCGTTTGGGAGGCATGCTGTCTTTGAAACAACAGTTACCAGCGGTGTACCTAAGGGATCGGTTATAGGACCACGACTCTTTGGTATTTACTTCTCTGATATCAAGGCTGATATCAAGGGCCTGTGGCTGACCAAGTTTGTAAATGGCTGCAAACTTAACAGCTGTCATTAACTTCCCATCTGACCTCCAGATTCTTCAGGAGGAACTAACATGCACCAATAAGTGGTGCCTGGACCACAGCCTAAAACTAAATGTCAAGAAATTCAGCATTCCTTTGGAAAAACTAGGCACTCTGTGTACCTACCACATAGTTGACAACCCTTTGAAAGTTGTCACAGTCATTGACAATGAATTGTCTTTTCATCAACAGGTATCCATTGTAGTGAGAAAATCCTTTTACCTAGCAAGAATAATCACCAAGGAGAATTTTTCCAGAGCTAAGAAAGTGATCATCCATCTCTACTCCACCTTCCTCAGGCCCATAACAGAGTATAATGTCCCCTTTCATTTGTACTTGTCTAAGCATATGCACATGCTTGAAAGAATGCAGTGTTTCCTTAATAAGACAATCAATTGTATGGCTTCCATAAAATATTCAGACCACTTTGAAATGCTCTCTCTCTTTTCTGTTTCCTACAGACTCATGAAAGGTGACCTCTGTCTGGCCTAAAGAACTTCAAAGGGTCTAATCTTATATAACCTCCTAAACACCTGCTCACGAGATCTTACCTTCCCTGTGAAACATAAATAAGATGTGCAGGCAGGATAGATATATATCCCAGAGAACCCTCTTTTACAGAATACACTTATTTGGAGTATAAACCAAAGTAGCTCCCTGAACCTCTTTAAGCACAACCCAGAAGAATGGATGGACAATCATGAATATACCCCAGGTCTGGCCCCTCAAGCGCTTACTGAAAGGAGTTGAAACTAGGTGTAAATTGTTCATGTCAATGAGTACCTACAATTTAAGATATTTTGGCCAGTCTTCTAATGGTCCTCTGGATCAGTAACCCAGTAATAACATATGAACCTGCAGTATACCTAAATGAAATGAACACACCATAAATCATAAAAACCTAAATATGATGGAGGATTGACATCTTTTTGGAGCTGCATCTTTTTATCTGTGCATGTGAAAATCAAAACCTCTCCTTTCCAAAGCAATATCTCAAAACATTTTTTCTAAAGGCAGAAAGGAAATTAAGTGTAAAGGCATCAAAACCACACTCTGCAGTTTACATGTCCACATGGAGCTGCTATGGGAGCTGTATCACAATGGATCTTCTAACTCCACCCCCTTGCACAAAGGTGGTGCTTCCAGTGACCTCAGGAACTATAGACTTATTAGCCTGACTAGCCTTATCTGCAAGGCCATGGAGAGAATCATCTTGGACCTCATCAACAAATACACTGGTAACCTCCAAATACTTGACCCTAGTCAATTTGGATTTGTCAAAAGGAGATCATCCCTGTTAAACTTAGTGGACTTCTTAGAGACAGTCACCAACGCCCTTGATGAGGGGACATTTGTGCACACAGCCTACCTTGACTTAACCAAGACTTTTGACACTATCCCCCACTCAGGCATAATTGACAAACTCACCCAGCTAAGTATCAACACATACATCATTAGTTGGGTTGCTAACTGGCTCACTGATAGAACCCATATAGTCAAAATAAGGGAATTCACCTCCAACAGCAGTCCTGTAAACAGTAGTGTTCCACAGGGATCAGTCCTGGGAACTCTACTGTTTAGAATTTATTTCTCTGAAGTGCAAGCTAAAACTAAAGGTCTGTGGATGACAACATTTGCTGATGACTGCAAACTGAGAGAGGTCATAGAATCTACAAATGATGGCAACATCCTACAAGCGGGTCTTACACAAACAAATGACTGGTGCAAAAGACATGGATTTAAACTCAATGCAAAAAAATGTAATATCATCCCTTTCAGTAAGAATGATGTTCCTGCTAACTACCACATCATTAACAACGCCTTAAGTATGCACTCAGTGGTGACAGACCTGGGCACACACGTTGACAGCAATCTTACCTTTGATCACCATGTCTGTGCAGCGGTAAGAAGAGCATTCTGTATTGTTCACCTCATAAGTAAGGACATTGCCCCCAGAAAAAAAAAGAACTTATAACCTTCCTGCACTCTTCCCTCATCAGGCCAATAATTGAGTACAATGCTCCTTTTGGTATGTATATTTCCAAGCACCTGCAGCAATTGGAGAGACCACAAAGGTTCCTCACAAGGAAAATTCAAGATCTTCAGCATCTGTCCTATGAGGACTGTCCAAAATCACTGTCACTTTATTCTGCATCATACAGAATGCTGACTGCTCAGAGACAATCTCTGTCTTGCATATAAGGCAATCTTTGACCCTGCTTTATTGGAAATGCTACATAACTGTAAGTCAAATGGTACATGGGTTAATCACTCTAATGGCCTTAACCTGGTATGTGATATTACTAGAACCTGCTGGAGGGACAGATTTATCTCCCAGAGCTTACCACACCATTGGAACAGACTGCCACTTCATGTCAAGCAGAGCACCTCTTTGGCCCTCTTCAAACACAATCTGAATGATTGGATGGGTAACTGTAAGTGTACCTGAGGAGTTCTATGTCCCTCTTGGACAGGGGTAATAGGTGCTGATCATGGAAATAAGGGTAAAACTTGGCTAGTCTTGTAAGGCCCTAGGGTCATTAGCCTAGTAACCTCCTATGATCCTATGATCTGGTTCCAAACATATTCCTTTTCTGAAAATGACATTATTTTGGTCTGTGTAACACACACACCCTCAGGGGGTGACCTTACACTTCACAGGAAAGTGGCACCTAGTGCCCATAAAAAGATGCATATGCTTAAAATATGCATGGGACATGGCTCAGCATATAAGTTAATCTTTGAAGTATTGTCATATGTTCAGCAAGGGTTAAACCAGAAATGAGGAAGAACTGTGGTCAGCTCTGTAAATGAGGACACATTTTGGTCAACTGTGCATCCAGTACATTTTTTCTCAGAAAACCAGTATTTAAACCATGTGCAGTTAGCCATCTACAAGGAAGTATTATTTATGTGACTACTATAATAACTTCTTAATTATCCAATTAGCATTCCTTCTTAGCCTGGTCCAACTTTTCTACATCTTTTTCTTTCTGCACTCCTTTTCTCTTTGGATAATGTCCTGGCTTTCTGCATTCTACACCATCTTTAATGATGTACGTTATTTCTATGCCTGGTTGAGCACATATTTGTTTTATCATCTTCACACATGCCCTGTTGAGCCACTGCCATTCTTCTTTAGATCCACTTATCTCCTCTGCCTTCTGTGGTGCTAAAGCATTCAGTATTTTCTGGAGATAATTTGCTTTCACTCCATTCGACTTCAGATCTTCAGCTTAGTCACTGTTGACCTTAGAGCCTTCCCTGACCCCTGCTTTCAGCCATTTGTGGCCACAGTTTCACAAATATATTGCTGCCAAATTGCCATCATTCTGTAAGTTGTAAACCTACTTATGTAACCACAAATCTCTGACATGAATATATTTTACACTTCCTTAATAGGACTGTGAAGTCAGGAGTAATGCTAGGCTAAATGAAAAACAGATATAAAGCCAGGGGTAATGCCAGACTAAATGAAGACATTAAAGATGTAATGTATTGTTTTTTTTTCCTTCTTTCCTGCTTTAATCATGGGGGAGGGATGTGGAACGTAGCTATCTGAATATCAAAGAACAAGGAATGTCTTTGAAATATGTTGAATCTACAGACATGTTGGCTCCTCTTATTAATATAACAAATAAAGACAAAAGACCAGGCAGTGTTCACTTCTCCTGGTAGGTAATTGATATAATGACATGGGGGAGACTCAGAATTCAAGGAATACAGATGTGAATCTTCCAATAAGTGCTATGATGAGTACAACTGCTTCTTCTACTGTTTCCTTCCCCAACAAAATGTTGATGATGTCATGGACACTGGGGCTAGGGAAAGGGCATTTTATATAACTTTGCATAAAACGAAGTCGCCGAGAAAGAGAAGACACATTAATGTGAACTTTTTTGTGTGGAACCAGCTGTGAGTACCAGTTATTAATTTATCTAAGATCACTATTTGTGTAGTAAATTAGCAGATAACTTAGATATCTGGAGCTTAGTTTTTTTCTGTGTACATCCTGTCTATTCCATTGCATTTTACTTGGCTTCTCCTTGTGCGCCAACCTATGTATATCTTATTCTGTATTTGCATTATTTTCTTTATTATGTAAATAAAGTTAATGTATTTGCCTTTAAGCTCTTAGACTTAGTATTTATTTAGTATAAGTATGTGTATATATAAATGTGTGTGTTTGTGTGTGTGTGTGTGTGTGTGTGTGTGTGTGTGTGTGTGTGTGTGTGTGTGTGTAGACTGTTGTTTATCTAACAAGAGAGTGATCAGTATCTACACTGCTGATCTTTATTTATTTATTTGTATTTATTTATACATACATATAGATTGATAGATAGATAGATAGATAGATAGATAGATAGATAGATGGATAGATAGATTTGTTTACCGGGATAGTGCACAGCCCAGGTGAATAGGATTGCATAAGAAAGGAACAAAACATACTTACAGATACAGGGATATGTTAAGAAACAAATTCATACACAGATATTTACAAATGAAAGAATATGCTACAACATTTAGTTCACAAAGCAGTTAACAATGTCATAACATGGATGAAAAAATGTAACTATGCTTAGCAGAGCTTTATGGATAAGCTGTAATCATAAAGACTGAGATGACATTATATAGAGAGTTATGAAGGCATTAGAAGAGGCATGTGAGAATAACTGCAAGAAAAGATAAGGGGGGAGAAGATGGAAAAGGTGTGAGAGGCATGCATAGAGAAGAGGATTAGAAAGGAGAAGAAATGTGAGAATTGTAAAGAGAAGAGGGAAGTGGGATGAATGAGAGGCAGTAAGTAAAGGGGATGACAGATGAGAGAAGGAAGAATGAAACCGAGATAAAGGGTGTGTTAGAGAGCTGCAGGGTTCATGCAGCTTGATCTGAGTGAGTGCAGCTGCACTTTGCTTAGGTGAAGAGGTGTTCCTAAAGCAGCTGTATGAAGTCAGAGCACTTTTGGACATATTTGATTGAGAGGAATGGAGTCCCGTAGTTTAGGTGCTAGGATGGAGAATGCATGGTCAGTGCAATAGAGTTTACATTTTAGAGATAATAGGTTGGGTTGACATTGATAGATACCTCTGACATAATATGTGGGGATTTTGATGAAATTTTATGAGTGAGAGGGGATGATGTCTCAGGAGAAAGGGCTTTGTGAATTAGTGATCCTAGCAGGAGGATGGCTCTTAAATTTACTAGTAGTCATTTAGCTTTCCTGAGAGTTAGGCAGTAGTGATCATTATTGGGGTAGTTAGTAATGAACCAGCAGATTTTATTGGAGATGATTTGTAAGGTGATGACATTTTTCTTTGTAGCAGCAGCTATAATGGGTAGTCCATGTTCCAGATGAGCTAAGAGTATGCCTTTGCCTATAGTCACTTTGGCTGGCTTGGACAGAAGAGGCAATAGCTTGTCCACCCAGAACAGTAATGTGTTGATCTTTTTGCATGCATTTTGAATGTGCAGCTGAAAGTTAAGAGACTGGTCTAGCCAAATGCTGAGATATTTGAAGGATGTGGTAGTTTCTATGATGGTATTGTTAACATCTTTAATATTAAGGAAGCTGGCTGCTTTTGCTATTTTTTGGTTGGTTCCAAATAGCATTGCATTTGTTTTTGAATGCTTGGGTATACGTTTTTGGACTATAAGCCTTTATAATAAAAATGAAAAGGATTTTGACCAAAAATAAGATTAATTCCCAGAATGTTAGAACCCTTGTCAATGAAATAAACAACTTAGGAGCTTAATAAAATCCACCAAAGCCGAGTTTGAGGCTAAAATAGCTACCCAATTCCACAATGCATTTTTTTAGTTATGTTTGTAATTTCAATTGTACAACACAGCAGTGCACTGAGCTGATTTTGAATGATGTTACTACACTAAGGCTGAAGATATAGCAAACTTACTGGCCAATAAATTTAGCTATAATATTACCCTTCTCTCTGTCCCTTGGGATATACCTGAAACTGTCTCACCTTCAGCTATCATATGAGATCAGTTCCTAAAAGTGCTATCAAAAGCTAAAAATATTGATCACTGGCCCCTGACAATATGCCTGTATGCATCTTAAATAGCAAGAAGCACAATTTAGCACACCCCTAATAACACTGTTCAATCAAAGCCTCCATACAGGTTTTGTACCAAGCAGAGAACAGCTACAGTCAATTCCCTGCTTAAGGGAGGACCTTCCACACACTCAGGCAACTACAAACCCATAAGGCTGACCAGCTTCATATGCAAAACCATGGAAAGACTTATCACAAAATTAATTAATTACACAGGGAGCCTCCAAACATTAGACCCATCTTGGTTTGGATTCAGCTTACTCAACCTGGTGGATTTTTTTAAAACATCACCAAAGCAATGTATGAAGGTAAAATGGTGCATACTGCCTACCTCTACATGGCGAAAGCTTTTGATACCATTCCCCACTCAGGCATAGTAGAAAAGCTAGGTAAAGTGGCTCACAAATGGGATACAGATAATCAAAATAGGGGAAGTTACCTCCACAAAGAGACCAGTCACCAGTGTAGTCCCCAGGGTTCTGTGCTGGGACCTCACCTGTTTTAGCATCTACTTTTTTGAAGTAAAAGCCAATACCAAAGGTCTCTGGCTAAGTTACACATGACTGCAAACTAGGAGCAGTCATTGAATCCCCAAATAACTTAGCTATCCTGCAGGAAGGTTTGTCTCAAATAAATAACTAGTGTCAGAATCATGGTCTGAAAATAAATGACAAAAAATGCATTACTGTATCACTTGGGAAGTCATCTACCCCAGGGAACCACCACATCGACAATGCTCCCCTAAGAGATGATGCAGTTGTTCAGGATATGGGATCATATGTGGACAGTGACCTACCTTTGACCAAAATGTGTATATTGTTGTAAGAAAGTCCTCCTATATTGCACTGATTTTAAACAAAGGGGTTATTTCTAGATCTAGGGATGTCATTGTCCCACTTTACTCAGCCCTCATTAGGCCATTCATTGAATATACTGCCCCCTTTGGCATATATGTGTCCAGACACATGCAACAACTGGAATGCCCAAGAGATGCCTTACTAAAAGGGTACAAGGCCCAAACAATATGTCCTACATGGACTACTCAAAGTCCTGTCACTATACTCAGTATCCTACAGACTGTTGAGGTGACCTGTGTCTGGCATACAGTGGATATACTGTACATCAGCAAGTTAAATGGCATCAGAAATACTCAGTAAAGAGATCTCAACCTTAACATCAACAGCATGTCTTGGAGGGACAGATATAATTTGCAGAGGATACCACTGCTGTGGAGCAGACTCCCTACCCACATAAAACAAAGTTCTCCCTTGTCCATTTTTAAGTGCAACTTAGATCTGTGGATGGGAAACAGAAAATTTACCCCAGGACTGTCCCCTGTATTACTAATAGACAGAGGCAGCTCCTTAATGCTTTATCCCATGTATTGGTCCCCTCATATTACCTATGGTATGATACCAGTTATTCTTAGGATAATATACGATTATCAACAGTGGGGTAGATAAAGCCAATCTATAACCAAATGGGATAGGCTATTTTGAGCACAAAAAGGGAAACTGGATAAGATTAAAATGGCCTACAAGGGCAGCTAGCCTAGCATTTACTTACGAACCTATGTACATATAAGGACAGCTATTATCTTACTCCTTCTCTGAAACACTCCACTGTTTAGTACCAGTGGTAGATCATTTCCTGTTTCTTGCATATTTCCATTTAATTTGCCCAAAAAAGTTTTTAATTGCATATTTCACACTATGTAATAGCTTAGTTTCAATTTATTAATCCTGCCTATCACCACTCTAACCATCTTACACTTATTAGGCTAGGTCTACAGAACTGGTGACTAACCTATCCCACTAAATATCATACTATACTGAGCAATGTGCAAACATACTGATACATGCGGACAACTATGCAGACAGTATAAATATGTCAATAAATAGTGTTGGTGTACCTGCAGATAATGCAAGGTTTTGCGTAGTCAACACAAACATAGTAGTTATTTACCTATACCAGTGCTGGTATCTTTGGACAGAATGCAATGCTTTGTCTAAACAACACTCATGTAAAAAGCACAACTACAATGGAAATGTTGGTTATAATGCTACCAGACTGCAAATGCCGGATTGAAATGTAACTCAGAAAGTAATCTGTAAAACTTTTTACTGCCTCTTGGCCCTGGTTGTGGCAGAAAACAGTCTTTGGACCAATTAATCTGGTAGTTAAATACATGTATACATACATACTGTATATACATGCATGCACACATGTAAGTAGTCATCTATTCTTTTGCCAGCCTTTAAATAACTTTTATTTCACAAAACTACTATGCATCCCATTTTTTATTGACAAAATGTTTAATATGCCTTTGCAAACATATTGCTGCTGCATTGCCCCTAAATATCTTCTATGCTTCCTTAAAAGGATTGTAAAGGCATGGGTAATGACAGGCTAAATGAAACAGTTGAAATGTAATGCATTTTTTCTTCTTTCCCCTCTCTTGATGTGATCGTGATAAGCAATGTGGGACATTGTGCTTCTGAATATCAAAGATCAGGGAATGTCTATGAAATGTATTGAATTTCCAGACATGCTGACTCCTCTTATTAATGTTAACAAATAAAGATCAAAGACTAGAAACTGTCTTCTGCTGGTCAATAATTGCTATATATTATCACTAACACACTGGCTGGGGATTCAGAATACAAGGGAAATCTTCTAATGAGTGCTAATATGAATAAAATAATTAGTTTTATTACTTGTATTCTCCAGCAACATGATGATGATGTTGTGGACACTGGGGATTGGGAAAGGGCATTTTACATAACTGTGTATGAAGAGAAGTTGCTGAGAAAGAGGAGAGATGCTAGTGATGTCGTTTTGCATGGAACCAGGCTGTGAGTACTAATTATTAATTTATCTAGGATTAGTATTCCTGTAGTAATCTAGCCAGGGAACTTAGACATCTGGAATGTAGGTCTTTCTGTATACATATTTAATATTTTATTGCTTTTTATTTTACTTTCTTTTTCAATTTCTCCAATACTTTTAGGTTCCTAAAAAAATTGGTGGTAATCGACCCCATTCCTAAGTCAAAGTATGATTAAAGTTCTTGAAATCAGTATTGTTTCAGTCTTTGATGTTAGCCAAAAGTGTTCTTCACAGCACCTGCAATGTGTCCAGAATTGACTTCTTCTGCAGTTCATACGGAGTTACATATATCACTATTGTATCTAAATATAACTGTAAATTCTTTTTTATGGGACCCATTGCTCCTACTACTATTGGAACTGTCTGAGTATCCTTCTTCCACATTGCCCTCATTTCTGCCTGCAAATCCTGGTACTTTATGACTTTGTGTCTGTCTGTGCTTAAGACACTGTAATCACTGGGTGCAGCAATTTCATTGATCAATGCTACTTTTATCTTTTTCCTGGACTACTATATCTGTTTTTCTCAAGTCTATTTTTAAACTGTTGGTAATAGGTGATCTCATGTGATATAAACTTCATCATTTTCTATAGTGCTTTGTGGCTCATATTTCCAATGCTTCTCAGCAACTTCAGTATTACAATGTCTGCACAATCCCCAATGCAGCAGTCTTGCCACATTATTATGCCTTTCAGTATACAGGGCTTCTGCCATTAGCATATCACACCCAGCAACAAGATATGTGACTGTTTCCAGTTCTGTTTTACAAAAGCTGCATTTGTCTGTTATTCTATCATGCTGTGATGTTATCAGTTAGATTTTCTACACTAAATCCTTCACTTTGCAGGTAATGAATAACTTCAGTTTTTATTTCTTTAACTTCTCCATTACTAATCCTCTTTTCTACTTCCTCCTTTGTTTTCTTATTTTTTTGTTTTGTGAAATTTTCCATATCTGGATGCCTTTGTCTATATTTCTCTTCAAATATCTTTGGAGCTGCTTTTTTGTATTAATTACATTTGGCTTTCTCCTTTGTATAAGTATGTTACCATATCAGAATTCTCTTTCTTTCCCATGTCCATATTTCTTCTTTATACCTTTCAAAAATCTCTAGATTTTGTTCTTTATAATTTCATACTTCCTCAGCCGCTTCTTTTTCCAAATGGCCCATGGTTTCTAGGTCTATATAATGTTTTTTTCATGAATATGCCTTATTAATGAACACAGATTTGCATATGAAGCTTTTAACAGTTCTCCTTGTGCAAGTATTCTTTATTCCGCTAATTTCTCTCTTAATCTTTTTGTATATCTTCTGTCTGAGAATTCTGGGCTTCTTGCATAATTGTTACAATACATAATTTCTTTCTTATCCTCAATAGTCCACTCTATCATCTTTATGGCTCTTTTCTGGCCTGTCAGTTTTTGTAATTTTTGTAGACTACTACTTCCTTCTACAACATGGGGCCATCTTCCCCCTGAGCATGACCTAACCCCATTGTAAGAATGTTTCCATGTTTTGAGGATTTTATACTGTAATTTTATTCCAGTCCTGGTACCAGTGCATCTACCAGGATTGGACACTTTTTTTTATCCTGGGACTTGTGCATCCAGTTGTCTTTTTTATTTTTTTAACCTAATTCTGTCCACGATATATGCTATATAAAATACAGTCTATATACCAGTGTAATCTTGATGAGATTTTGTAAAAAAGGGTCCATTTCATGAAGGTATTCACCAAGACTTGAGGATGAATTCAGTTCCAGCAATACTGCTCTCCTTTGCTTGTTGAGTTTATCATCTCTCCATTCGGACCCTTTGACTTCTCCGTGTTTGTTAACCAATGCATATGTTACTCTGCAATTGTATTTTTTCTTTATTATTTAAGTAAAGTTCATTTGTTTACCTGCAAGCTTTTGTGGCTTGGATTTATTTAGTGTAAGTGTATTTATGCACTACTGTTTATCTGACAAGAAGGCAATCATTATTTACACTGTTTGGGTAGCAAGCTGTATGGCACACATCTGGACTTCTGCAACACCTTCTACCTGGAGCTGCCAGAGTCAGAATGTGAGCACTTGCATGTGGTACAGAACTGTACATCCTGGCTACCCCTGAAGGGGTGATGCTGTAGTCTGCACTGGCTAGCAGTTTGATCTTGTATCATTTATAAGGCTGTAGTAGATTATCTGGTGATGTTTGACTTGGGTCCCTTACCTTTAGAAGCAACTAGCATGTTATCAGTTGTGTCATGGCTTAAGCTTGGCCATTACAAGGCTACTGGTAGTTCAAACACTTCAGTTAGGAACTTCTGGGTCTATTTGCTTAATGAGCCACACTTTTGGAAACTACTACCTTCTTGGATGAGGAACTCTCTCACACTTAATGGTTTTACGTGATGCTCCAGGTGTATTCATTTGGCCTGGCATATGTGGACTAGTCTCTGCTTGATAACCTTAATTTATACAGCCTACATCTATTTTCTTGACTCATAATTATTAATTAGTATCAATCCTGTCTTTTATCTTGTTATTAGTATTTGTTATTTTAGCTGTATATTTATTTGTAATGTGCCTTGGCTTAGGCACTTAAAATAAAGCTGAAGTTAAATATGTGTCCAACCTTCACTGCAATACTGATTCTATAACTTTGTATTTAACAACCCATAATCCTTTGCCAATAACCAGTGTTTAGCCCCAGCCCAACAGTTCACCTTTTAATACTGTAACTATTCATACATTTCCTTACAGATTTCTTCAGTCTCAGTTAACCTTTGGTCTGAGGTAGAGCTCTTACTGATGATTCAAGAAACCTGTATTTCCTTATCTGACCTATCCACATCATTTAGATCTTACCCCCAATTACCTGCTTTGATTATTCCCTCTCTGCTGCTCCTAGATATCACCTAGCAAATCTAGCCACAGGAAGAGACAATCTCTATTAGATCTTTTTCTCAAGGCCCACCCTCACTTCCTCATTTACTTTCCAACCCTCTGAACAACATTAATTTCCTTCATGTTTATTAATAGAACTTCCTTTCACTCTCCCTATGCTTTCCTCTGTCTCACAAGGTTCACCACAGAAGTAACCGGGCTTTCTGCTGATCATGCTGCTCACAGGCCTGTTTACAGGCTGCTCATATTGGGTAACAGATTCTAGCTTCTTATCAGTGTTAATATTATAACAGATACATGGATTTATTCAAATGTTTGGTTTAATTTTTCATAAATCAGATGTTTATCATATTTTAACAGAAAGCTGTTCAGGTTTTAATGGTACATAAATATAACTGTTATGACAAAATGAGCAATTATACAATGCCCATAGTACCCATGCAGTTTATCCTTCACAACAGCCTGAGTGTGTAGTAATATCAGCCACAGCATGTATTGCTGTTTGCATATAAATATCTACATACACACACACACGCACACATACACACACAGGCACACACACATATTTTACAGTAGTCTCTAGCATACATTAATCACACACACACATACACACACACACACACACACACACACACACACACACACACACACACACACACACACACACACACATGTATGCATACATTAGTCTCACACACACACACACACACACACACACACATAAATACACACAACTAACAAAAGCAATGTCCCTTTCAGTGAATGTACACAGTATGCATTAATGCTGTCTGACATCAGAGCAGATTACACTCAGCCCACAGCATAATATTAGCTTTTTTTTTTAATTAAATTTCAGTGAAGGGCAACACTGCTTTTCCAGATCTGGATGACACATACCAAAGCCATATAAAATCTACTTAAATTTCTTGTAAAGGTTAACTGAAAACTGTGAACAAATGCTGAGCAGAAACATTTCATAACTAGAGGATAAAATGGTTGTGGAAAAATTAAATTGAGTGGTGGGCCAGGATGCTGCACAGTGGTTTAACATTTCAAAGGAATGTATTTTAATGCTGAAAAATATTAGATATGATAGTATAATAATTATTCAAACTTAAGTCATCCCAAAGGCTAATAAACCGCAGCAATATTATTGCATTCAGGTCAGCCAGATGGGGAAAAAGGGCATAATATTTAAAAAGATGTTCATTGTATGATAACAACATGGTTCTTTCTCTCTTTGTGTGTTACTGTGTATTAACATCACAAGGAGGAGGACAAAACAGCCTTCATCAATTGTGCCATATTAATTATAGCTATAGTAATCAGCCTTAATTAGTGAAGACAAGGGCAACCAGTCTTTAATCAGTCATTAGATCAATATATGACAATAGAATTTAACTCATTCCCTCCAATGGAGCTCTGGAAGTTTGCACTGTAACTTCCAATGGGCGGAGCTAAGCTTTTGAATAAAAACAAATTATGTCCTCTCATGTCAAACAAATGTTTATATCTCTGGAATCAGAGATTACTGAAGAAGTGTAAATGGCAAACTCTTCGTTACAAACCCTTTTTAGAGTGGCAGTATTCTTCAGGTTCTAAGCCTTAAACGGGATTTTATAAGTCACAGTAAACACAGTAACAGTTAAGTGTGTCATATTTTGTAAACAACGTATGTCTCAGCAGACACTCAAGTTACACATATACTGTCAGTAGCATTTTGTTCACCCAGCTGAGAGCTTTCATCTGAGGCTAAGCAGTTTTGTCTGTGCTACTTAGTTTGTAAGACATGTAGATAAATATGATATTTATGACAATACAAAGACATATTATATGAACAATTTATCTTTACCTGCCCTAATAAAAGGTCAGATATCAGCAATGTTGTGTTTCCCATTATATAAGCTTTAAGATGAAATATTTTAGTACTTCGTATGTAGCCTGGCTTTGGAATTATTAATGTAAATATGAACAAGCAATAGTTGATGCCTAGAGGCATCAGTAGGTGTTAACTGCAGAAGCACCATGAGGCATCACCTGTCTGTAATGAGTATGATACACTTTACTACTTAGCTTTGATTGTCTTGCAGGTAAACAGTATACGGAATAGTGCTTGTACATTTATTTTTGAGTTTTTGTCTTTGCTGGACTTCCCATCTTTCTTTACACAAGTCGTTCAAATAGTATAAGTAGTCCAGACTTGTAAGGTATCTATTAATGGTGTTTGTCTTACCCATTGCAAATGGCCATTGTCAACAGACAAGAGATATCTGCCACTCATTTTCTTACTTCAATGTCATTGTATGAGCTGCTAAAACAGATCGATCACACTTCAGATTTACCAAAATAAACAGTTATTAACATATTATTAAGAATATGATTTAAGTCTAGTGGCTGTTGGTGATTTTTTTCTAATACGTTTTTGTTCCTGCATTTCCTTAGAGCTTTCATAGCATTTCTGTAGTTCTGAAGATTGTTTATAGTAAGATAAATGATAAGCGAAATGCACAATCCAAACTCAATCGCTAATCTTTCCATGTATACAACTTAAAGGCTAGAGGGAAAGCCACAAAATTCAATTTCTCAGCATATTTCTGACTACGGGTCTAAATCATTGCAGGAAGATACATGCAGCATCCCATACAAGATGTTTTAAAGGCAGACTAAGCATGGCAATGTTAGTATCTTTCTTTGTTATCCCATCATGCTGATTTCCCAGTGCTTTGTAAATATCTGTCTGAGACTGGTACAGCTCTACCTGCTTTTAATAAAGTTTAGTGAACCAATATCTTACCTTGCCATTGATGCCAACAGAATGATCTTTTAGAAAACATTTAACATAGTGTTCAATTCATTACATGCTCCATATCAAATAGTGTTCATAATACATTTAATGATCCATATCAACCTTTGAGCCATATTCAAAAACCAGCTCAGAACTTTATCATTCCCCTGGCACCGTTGACAATAAATGTATCGAAGTTGCATGCTTACAAATCAAGGTTGCCACAAGCTGCATATTCAATAAAAAACACTGAGACCTTAGATAGATTAAATGGCCGCAGCCATGTGTTTATTGCCATTTACCCAAATAGAAGCAAATTATTATGAGATGTGCACAAGGCAGGAATGTCAGGGAGGCCATTTTATTTCTTTCATAGCATTCCTCTAAATCTACAGGACAACAGACAGCACATTGATATCCGGCCCTTCTGAGTCAACATACCCACATCATAACAGTTTTTTCATTTCACAATTCACAATTCCTCTGGGCCGCCTTACAATCTGCCAAGGAGCCATTGCCGGGCTGATAAGTCACCTGGCAACAATCCCTTGGGGCTGTCTGGCCTGTGGAAGGTCATAGGTTCATAGGTAGGTACTAGGCTATCTGCCCAAGGGCATTTATAAGCCTAGCCAGAATGTGTTGGCTTTCGCCTCCCTTTTAGATTAGTTTCCTGAGCCTCTGTCCAGCAGGGCCACTGAAGTGATCCCAGGGGTAAATTTATGATTTCCCATCGACTCGTCAAGATTTCTCTTGAAGAGAGTCAGTGAGAGGCTTTGCCTAACATAGATTGGGATTCTATTCCAGAGCAAGGGAAGTCTCTGGGACAGGAATCTATCCCTCCAGCATGTCCTATTTATTGTTGTGCTGAGGTTTAAACCCCTAGAGCATGTGGCTCTAAGAGATTTGGTTTTCTTGAGGTGGAGCATGTCCATTAATTCCGGGTTAGACATGGCCTTGTATGTCAGGCAGAGATCACCTCTGCGAAGGCGGTAAGCAACCAAGTAGAGCTGGAGTTTCTTTAGTCGAGCTGCATAGGGCATCTGTTTGAGTCCCACGATCCTCTTGGTGAGGTACTTCTCTGGTCTTTCCAGCTGTTGCAGGTGTCGTGTAAGGTACATCCCAAATGGAGCATTGTACTCTATTATGGGCCTGATGAGCGATGAGTAGAGGGGCATAATGACCTCTCTTGATCTAGATGTGAACCCTTTTCTGATTAGGTGGGCTACATAGTAGGATTTTCTAACCACTTTGGCAATGTGATTATCAAAGAAGAGGTTGCTATCTACTTGGGTCCCAGATCCCTAATTACATCTTCCGTACTTAGTGGATTACCACCTATGTGGTAGTTTGTGGGCACTTTGTTTTTCCCAAAGGGGATGACTATGCACTTTTTGGCATTTAGCTTAAGGCCATGATCCTGACACCAGGTATTCGTCTCTGTGAGACCCTTCTGGAGGATGTCTGTGTCAGCCGGAGAGTCGATTATGGCCCCCAGTTTGCAATCATCTGTGAACTTGGTCAGCTATAGTCCTCCCATGCTTGCCTGTACCTCAGAGAAGTGTATACCAAACAGGAGGCGTCCCAGGACTGAGCCTTGTGGGATGCCACTTGTAACTGGTTTAGAGAAGGACATAGCACCCGCAACTCTGACCATGTGAGTTCTATCCATGAGCCAGTTGGCAACCCATCTCATGACATAAGGGTTAATGTTCAAGCTGGTATGCTTATCTATAATGCCAGAGTGGGGAATGGTGTCGAAGGCCTTTGCGAGGTCCAGGTAGGCTGTGTGGACTAATTTTCCCTCATCTATGGCCTTGGTAACTGTTTCAAAGAAGTCAACTAGGTTTAGGAGGCAAGATCTGCCTTTAACAAAGCCAAATTAGGTAGGGTCCAGTGTCTGGAGGTTCCCAATGTCTCTGTTAATGAGTTCTATGATGATGCACTCCATAGCTTTGCAGACCAAGCTAGTCAGGCTTATAGGGTGATAGTTTCCTGGATCCGTTGTGGCACCATCTTTGTGGAGCGGGATAACTGTTGCTGTATGCCATTCTTTGGTACATAGCATGTGGTAAGGCTGAGTTTGAACAGTGAATTTAGGTGAGGGGTTAGTTAATTTTGGAGCTTGTGTAAGATGCAGCCTGGGATACCGTCCGGTCCCATTGATGCTGTGTTTTTGGCTTTGGAAAGGGCTGTGTGTCTGTGATATCTGGGGCTCTACATTCTTCTGGGATGGACACGGGCCCTTTTGGGGGTGGGGGGGTAACGTTTGCACTGAACCTGTCAGCCAGGATGTTGGCAATGTCAATTGGTTCAGTGTATTTTTTGCCATTTTGCACTAGCCCAGAGCAGATCTGAGAGTTACCACCTAGATTCTTGACATAGCTAAAGAAGGCTTTGTGATTATCTTTAGAGTCTTTGGCAATTTTTCTTTCAAAGCTGGTCTTTGATGATTTTATGAGGGATTATAGTTTCTTGCTGATACTGATCAGAGATGCCTTCCTTTTTGGGATTTTGCTCTATCATGTAATAGTTTCCTCCTTCTGTTGTATAGCTTATTTATGGCCGGGGTCCACCAGACTTGTTTACTCTTTTTGGAGGAGTGAGTCTTGGTTTTACTTGGGATGGCTCGATCCATGCATTACTGTAGGTGCTCATAGAGTGCATTTGTAAAGGATTCTGCGGTTTGGGCAGCATTATCCTTTAGCAAAGGACTTTGAAACTTTCCACCTCAGTCTTGAGAAATGTAAAGTTTGCTTTTGAAAAGTTTTTCACAGTGGTTTCCTTGACTGGGGGTGGGGTCGGGATGTGGATGTCCAGTGTGATTAGTTTATGGTCTGATCTTACAAGCGATGGGTTTACCTCTGGTGTGGAACATTGGTCCCCCATGTTGGTGATGATCAGGTCCAATATGTTGTCACCTCTTGTGGGAGTGGTGACCAGTTGTTCCAGGGCATTTGAGTTTATAAACTTTAGGAAACATTGGGCAAAGGAGTTAGTACTTGAGTAGTTCTCTCAGTCAATGTTTGAGTAGTTGAAATCACCCAATATCATGGTGTTAGGTAGGACCTTCATATTTTCCAGTGTTCTCAGGAATGCTGAGTGGGGGTCCTGAGACAAAGTGGGTGATCTGTAGCAAGCTACAATCTGAAAAGCAGCTTTGCCCACTGTTAGTTGCACATGGATGGTCTCCGAGGCCTCGTGATGTGCCACTAACCTGGAGGTGTGGGTATCCTTGAATAAAATGGATACACCCCCGCCTTTTGTATTTCAGTCCAGGTTCTGGGGCCGAAAGGTATGGTATGAGTTATAGCCTGGTAGTGCTGGGGTGCTCTCTGGAGCCTTGAACCAGGTTTCTGCTACTGCACAGATATCCAGGTCCAGCTGAAGAGTCCTGTGACCCCCCCCCCCCCACTTACCTTGGCCTCCCTTACCTTTCCTGTCTTCCCCCACAGATGGGAGAAATATTCCTCCCTTCTGCCAGTACATCTCAACCTATCCTAAGTGAATGCCCTTCAAAGCTAAACCAGCTTGCAATTCCTTATAAAAAATCCCCAAACCTTCTTCAGATAAATGAACCCCATCCTCATCATACCTGTCTGGCCACCAGACCTGAATGCCAGGGTGAGGAATGTACAACCCGTTAATGTCCCTTAACACCTTATCCATAGAATTATTAATTCTCCTTCTCATTCTCTCCACAGCTTTAATGGACCTAGCCCCCCTCCATTTCTTTCTCTGTACCACTTCTGACCAGCAGATAATAGCTTGTGGCCAGCATTCATGCATGCAATATACCTCTTGTACCATCAAACCAATTAGATCTTTTATTGGATGTTGACAAATATCATTACCCCCTAGGTGCAATAAAATGGCAGTAGGAGATTTATTGCTTCTTGGAGTTTGCTGTAGTACTTCCCTGAGATGGTGCCACCGCATTCCTGATACCCCAAACCAAATTGCTTTGCAAGAAGCTCGTTTTCCTCCTTGGAAGGAGAAGCCCTGCCTGCCCTGGACAAAGTGATGGAGTCTCCGAATGAAAGAATGACCCACTATCCAGATGCATTTCTGATCCAAAGATGTGAGAGCTGAAATATAAAGGACAAGAGTTAAAGCCATTTACACCTTACATAGCTTTTATAAGCATTGGACTTCCACCTGCCCATCTTCATAATGTCAGTCTGTGAATTTCCCATTGCATGTGCAAATGAGGCTGCACCTATTCAAAAGGAATGTAATGTATATTTATCTGAGTCTAGGCCACTCAATTTGATTGCCTCCTTTAAAAATGCTCTCACCTGATACTGTGTCAGAGGTTAACCTTGCTGATGACAAAAGAATGGACCATCTGACCTACCACTATAGTTGCAGTACTCTAGTAGCACTTTAGTCAAGTCCCATTCCAAACCATTTGGGGTTACCACTTTTACCCACTGGCCTTTGCCTTCTTGATCCATTTTGGATTTAGCCACATAAACCCAAGTGTCCTCCCCCAGCACATGTACATGTGCCACTTTTAAAACTGTCCGTTGACCTTTCTTCTTGTTTGGTGGAATAATTTCAGACCATCTAAATGCCCCACAAAAAGCCAGCAGGAAGGCAGCCCTAAATAATGCTACCTCATAAGAAGAAAAACAAACATTTGAAACTGCAAGCCACATCTTACGTAAAACACCGCTGGACCTATGGGGGTACCTCTTATCAGGCCTCATGGGTGTTTGTTTCCCCCAGCCCTTAAACACTGTCCATACCTGAAATGTGTTAGCTAAATCCTTCACACCCAAGGCCTGATGAAACCAATTCAGAGCGGACAATGTGCTTCTTGTCCTTCCAAATGTCCAACCTCTCTTTCATTACCAAAATGTAAGCCCTGACTTGGTAAGGTGGAATTGGCCAAACTTGTTCCCAGCCTCTGGATAATCTGGTCTGCAAGAATTGCTGTATGCATTTATTGTACCTTACCCTTGTCTTTCCACTGAGGGCATTACACATTAGCCACCATTCTTGTCTGCCCATAAAGCCCATAAATGATCCAGCACTCGAACCGGAGAAGGATTTGCATTTGGAGACAATAACCAGAAATGAGACCACTGCAAATGAGAAAGGGAATCTGCCAATGAGTTTTTGATGCCTAGAATGTGTTGTGCTTTCTCTTTGACATTTAAGTTAAACACTTAAAAGTAAAATATCTCATCATCCTGCCTACCACTCCCTTCCCCCCCAGATGATTATTGACTATGTGTACTACGCTATTGTTGTCAGAGCAAAGCCAAACTACTCTATCTTTCATTTGCACTCCCCATATTTCCAATGCAATTACTACTGGAAAAAATTCCATTTCAGCAATTGAAATGCATAAGTTATTTTTCACATGAGTCGGCCATGTCACCCTGAACCACTGATCTTGAAAATATCCCCCAAAACCAAATCTCCCCACTGTGTCTGTAAACAACTGAAGTGGTAGCTGGTTGTCTCTCTCCTGCCAAATTGCTGTCCCGTTGTAATCTGATAAGAAACTCAACCACACACCTAAATCTTTCTTCACACCCTGTGAAACCCTAATCCGGTGGTGTGGCTTTGTGTACCCAGAACCTTTATCAGCCAAACGCCTCATAAATGAGCACCCCACGGGGATCACTTTGCATGCAAAATTCATCAGCCCTACTAATTCTTGCAACTGTTTGAGGGTTATCTTATTCTGATTTAACACTTGACTTAAAAGTAAATCAACTTTTGCACCTTGTCAATGAAAAGCCTGCACTGACCATTCCAGCTATCAATTTCTATACCTAGAAATGACAGTCTGTTTGTTGGGCCCTCTGTTTTATCCATTGCTAATGGCACCCCTAACTTTGTGTAAATCTGTACAAATGTGTCTAACACTTGTTGACATTCCCCTGCGTCTTCCTTCCCTACAAATAAAAAAATCATCCAAGTAATGAATGATGCTGTCCTCCCCTAGCCTCTGTGCCACCATCCAGCTTAAAAAGGTAGTAAACTTTTCAAAAGTGGCACAGGCAATTGAACAACCCATAGGCATGCATTTATCCATGTAATATTGACCTTTGAAAACCAAACCTAACCACCCCTGATCTTTAGGAGCAATGGGTAACAGTCTGAAAGCAGATTATATGTCAGCTTTCGCCATGAGGGCCCCCCCCTTCTCTTTGACCTTCCTAACAGCTTTGTCAAAAGATGCATAGTGCACAGATGTCTCTTGTCCATTTATATAATCATTCACAGAATTTCCTTCTGGGTAAGATAAGTGATGTATGAGCCGGAATTCACCTGGCTTCCTTTTTGGGACTACACCAATGGGTGAAACTCTAAATGCTCTTTTGGGTGGGTGATGAAATGGGCCTGCTAATCTGCCCACTTCTAATTCCTTCTTTAGCTTTGCCCTATGTTAGGATATTCTTCTGCTGATTTCAAGTTCTTAACCATACCCCCTTGCTTCCTTCCTTTTGCTGGTATCCTAAAGCCCTTGGTGAACCTCTCTTCTAGTAATTCCACAGCTTCTCTATCTGGATACATTTTGAGCCACTTCTTTAAAATGTCCCCTTTTATTGGCATCAGAAGGGTGAACTGCATACCCTTTGAAGTGGGTTGGCAAGTAGACACTTTTGTTAGGGGAACTTGAGAGAAGAAAACAAGTCTTGGCTGGGTGGTTTAACTTACCACATGCCAAGCATTGATGCTTAAATCTACAGTGAAAATGATCCCAACACTGACCAAAATTATTCTGAAAACACTTCCCAGCACCCCCATCCATTCTAGCCCATTGACTCTCCATTGCTCTGAAATGACTGGTCATTCCAAGCTAATAAGAATTGAACCAACTTTGGTTAGACAGAAAACCACAATCTGTTGTTGCTGCCTCCCCACTAGTATCTAACCGGCACAGCAAAACCAAATCCATCCATGCCCATGACCTCTCTGGGTATGCTTGTCTCATCCTTCTGTAATCTTCATCATTCCTTAGCCACTTATGACCCCCTTGAGCAAAGCGCATAGTGGTCACTCTGTTAAAATGTGTCCACATGTCCTTTCCCTTGGCAGGGCACTTATCTCCTAAAATGTGTGCATAAATTGAATAGCCAATCACGCAGTTTTCCCATGTTCTCATAATCGAATAGCCAATCACCCAGTTTTCCCATGTTCTCCTAATAGCTAATTTCCTGAATGTTCTGCCCCGCCATCCTTATCCTTTTCTTCATCCTCTCTGTTTAACAGTGAAAATATGTCCACAAAATCCCCATTTGCAATCTGGTGTTTTGCTTTTCCACTCAAATGAAAACCTAGAGACAAGTCTAAAGTAACTGCACCATAGTACTTATCATGATCTGTTTCTCCCCTTGTCCCTTCATTTGTAGCCTGACCATTCACCCCTTGTTGTAGTAATTTGTCCTCTTCCCCTTTCCCAGTGAGTTGCACTATCAAGGCCCCAATTTGGCCTAAAATGTCTTTATTTGGTTGGTGCAACCTTTCACTTTCTACTGCCCCTACTAGAACCAAGTCCTTTGGCACTTGTTTTTCCTGAAACTAAACCATGCTCCTTTCAGTGCCCTGAGTCCGTGTACTCACATGACTTGCCTCACCACTATCACTAGACTGAGATTCATATCCTATTACTTCATCATCCTGGAAAAAAACTTGGTTTTGTAAACACTTCAAAAACTTCTAATCACCAGTAAACTCATTCTTACCTTCCTTCTTGTTATCCCTCTTGCATTTTTTGTAATGTTTCTTCTTATCCTTATGTTTGCGAGCTTTCTCAACCTTCCTGTCCTTTCCATAATCTTTCCTGCTGCCTCCTTTTAAAGCTTGGGACCTTGTGGTAGGTCCTACATGAGGGTCAGGAGGCAGGTCGCTCGCAGGTT
Source organism: Protopterus annectens (assembly GCF_019279795.1). NCBI lineage: Eukaryota > Metazoa > Chordata > Ceratodontiformes > Protopteridae > Protopterus > Protopterus annectens. The sequence continues at coordinate 879,855,264 of NC_056739.1, read as the reverse complement.
GAACATTAACTGCTTGAGGCACTTGCCTTGACCCCACTATCTGACAGAACAAATCCTCCCACCATTCTCTCCCTTTTAGGCTCAACATGGCCTGCATTTGTGCTTGCATTTGATGATCCATCTAATTCATGAAACACAAAAGAAATGCACTGTTAGCCTGTGCTGGTTTTTTTTTTTTTGTATTATTGTTATTACTAATAGGTCTTGAACCTCAACAACCTTTTCAGGCCTTGGCTTCAGGCCTTGCCATGTGACTCCCCAGTTAGGCCCTGCCAATAGCATATGTTCCACTAGGCCACTGAGCTCATGACTACTCCGAGCTCCAAAGAATATGTCCTTGATTTACAGCCAGGAATTTCCTTTGTTGTAACTGAAATTAGAGCTCTTTCTTAATCCCACTTAACCTGTTGGAATACCCTTAATATAATTAAATTTACTGATCACTTTGGTTACAGTTACCGACTACCTTAGTTCGACTTGAAGCTTAATTTAGTTAGCTTCTTTAGCTAAGATCACCGCCTGCTGTAACTAGCAGCATCAACTATCTTAGCTATAAATATAACTTAATTTAGTTACGGCCACTTAAGCTAGGATCACAGCCTACTTTTGCTGGTATCAGAGAATACTTCGCTAGGTCAGACTAACTAGCTAGGTACAATGACCACCATATTAGAATTACATGTTGCCTTGACTCTCAAATCATAATCATTCTTTGTCCCATGTAATTAAAAATAGTTTAAGGTCTCAGTTGCAGGGCCCTGCCATGTGGCTAACTGCTAATTGCAGGCCTCAGTTCCCAAGCCTTGCTCAGCTCACAGGCCCTGCCATGTGGCTGACTGCTGGCCTCAGCTTACAGGCCCTGCCATGTGGCTGTCTGCAGACTTCAGCTTACAGGCCCTGCCATGTGGCTGACTGCAGGCCTCAGCTGACAGGCCTTGCCATGTGGCTAACTGCAGGCCTCAGCTTACAGGCCCTGCCATGTGACTGACTGCAGGCCTCAGCTTACAGGCCCTGCCATGTGACTGACTGCAGGCCTCAGCTTACAGGCCCTGCCATGTGGCTGACTGCAGGCCTCAGCTTACAGGCCCTGCCATGTGGCTAACTGCAGGCCTCAGCTTACAGGCCCTGCCATGTGGCCAACTGCAGGCCTCAGCTTACAGGCCCTGCCATGAGGCTGATTGCAGGCCTCAGATCACAAGCCCTGCCATGTGGCTAACTGCAGGCTTTCCTTTAAAAGTGCAACACAGTACAGTATCAGCAAACCATCTACATACAGTGAGAGAAGAACCCACAGCCAACTGCATCAAAAATAAGTATTCTACTTGTTGTGCTTCTAACAGCCTCAGCTCATAAGCCCGGTCTTAGGTCACAAGCCCTGCCATATGGCTAACTGCAGGCCTCAGCTCACAAGTCCTGCCATGCGGCTAACCACTGGCTTCCTCTTAAAAGTACAGCACAGTACAGTACAGTATCAGCAAACCAACTACCTACTATGGGAGCAGAACCCACAGCCTTCTGCATCAAAAACAAGTATTCTACTTGTGCTGCTAACAGCCTCAGTTCACAAGCACTGCCATGTGGCTAGCTACAGGCCTCAGCTCACAAGCCCTGCCATGTGGCTAGCTGCAGGCCTCAGCTCACAAGCCCTACCTTTAATATTTTTAATTTAACCATGCTTTAATTCAGTCAAGCCAACCCCTTGGTTAAAACTACTTAAACCCTTTTGGTCTTCTAATTTCATTTGATACTTTCCAGGTACACTCTTAGTTACTAACCTGCTTCTAGCGCCAAAATATAGGCCTGCAAAACAAACCTCAGTTATAACACATCAATTTAATTCAACCTTAGCCACAGTTAACCAGCTGTTTGCATGCCTTTAAACATGATACCTTAAGCATCCTACACTATTAAGTAATCAAAATACCTATTAACAGATAAATGCCACTAAAACCGGTGAGCAAATCAAAAACAAACAAAAAGGCCCCTACCTTGTTCTTAGATCCCACACGTAGTTCAAACACACACCAGTAATCCACAGATAAGCTGATCAAACAAGCTGCCAAGGTAGAGGTTGAAAAGACCAATTTGCTTTGTTCCCAGCTTTTTCAACCCTTCCCCGGACAGTCCAGCCCACCTCAGCCCTCCTACCTATCCTGGCCCTACCTGTTCTCCACCTCCCCCTCCCCCCACTGAAACCTGAGTCCGAGCTGACCTGCCTCAGACAAATGACGGCTTGCTGCGATTGGCTTGCCAGCCGTTGTTTATCAGTAAAATACCGTTAGCGTTTATGAGTTTTGCAATATTATCATTTTCTGTTTTTGAGAGGCTTAAAATTACTGACAGTTACTTTGGTTTACTGCACATCTAAAAAGTAGCCCTGAAATCAAAACTTGTCTTATTTTCAGAAAAAAAAAGATTTCAAAAGAACACAAGTGATTTGGTGAATAAATTGCAGACAGCATTGTGGGAGCAGCACTCAAGCACTTAACTGTCATTCCACTAGTTGCATTCTTTGTAAAATAAAGAGGTTACACCATTTGAAAAATAAATGAATATAAATAATATAGATATGTGCAAATATAGATTAGTAAATCAGATTATTATTGTCAATTATTTAGTAGTTTCTTGTGGTAATACGTAAAAGACTATTAAGTTAATAAACTAGTCTGCAGTACAGTCAAAGAAAGCTGGAAGGCAGGAACTATAGAGACTGAGGGACAGCAATATTAAAGGGATTAAATGGAAGAGCATGTCCAGGGAGGTTATACCAGAAGGAGCAGAGGATGTTTGAGCTAAAGGACCAGAAAGGACCATTTCTGTAAAGTTAGCTAAAATGGAGCAGATGCAAGGGGGAGTACACAAGTCACATGAAGTGCAAACAGTACATAATGAAATAGCATAATTCAGATAAGATTCATGACTAAACAAAGAACTCTGCAGAAAAGACATTAACTTAGGCAAACGTAAAATGATTACATAAAAAGTCAGCCTCAACAACAAATAAATTAAATAAACAAATATGGGGGCCATGACACCATACACACCACTACCTCTCCGTTTCTGACTATACTACCTCTGAAATTGCACAAACTAGAAGGTAAGGAGAAATGTCTTTATCACCACAAATGCACCAACTCACTAATTGCAATAATCATTTGTGATCAAAATGTAGTTTTCTACAATAGTTCGGCTGTTTCTGTTTTGTCAGAACAAAGTATACTATTTAGCACACATCATTTTAGATGTAATTGTAGACTTTCAATTTTGCTGCCAGACAAGTAATCCAAACTTCTAGAAAGGGTAGGCAAGATAGTAATTTACTCTGAAGCTCTGACCCTTGACAAGGGACAGATAAGCTAAATGGGTAAGTTAGCAAAGGCTCTGAACTTCAGAGTGAAATATTGTCTTTCCTATCCTTTCTAAATGTTTGGACTCCTTCTCTTACCTGTTTTCCACGTTTCACTTGAGGACCAGGGTCTGCAAAGGTTCCATGACTCTAGGGATCAAGGAGTCATTAGAAATGAGCTATATATGCTTTTGCAGTGGGTTTTCACACACCTTACTGTAGTTTTGACTGTGTCATCAGTTTATGTGAGCCAGTAGGCTCAAGAAAATGTCCACAATGGAAGACATGGCTTAGATTTACTTTTTGCTAAAGAATGAATTCAAGTAGGCTATTACAGATGCCCTTTTCTCTCTGTCTAGGCAAGCTTCTGAAGTCCTGGTAGCAGACTTGCAAAAGGGAAGACACTTGTCTTCCATGTAGGGTTTCTGTGCTGCCCCATCCACTTTTTATTCTTTTAGCTTGGCCCATTATCCAAAGAAGCCGAAGCTGCCTGGCAGGATGAAAAGGGCATCTACGCATCAGCAGGTGTTTATAGCATTGCAGCAACGTGTCTCTCCCACTCTATATGAAGCAGTCCTGACTACCCATCATAATGACCCCATAAGAGGCTAATTGCCTGAATTTGTGCCAGCTTTGAGAACTATAACCAAAGACCCTTGAGTTTGAGACATATCACATTGTCACATCTTGGAGTTGTTTGGTCATCCCTCAAAAAGAGTTGTTCTAAAGGAATAGGTGTTATACACAAAGCTCTTTCTACAGGCCAAGCCTGTACTCCTCCTTTGCTAGATGTAGAGGTCTCATCTTCATTCGGAATGGAGACAGGAGGATCCTGTCCCATCTTGGACCACAATCACGTCAATGAACATAGTTTGTATATGAATAGTAATGTTATAACAGGTCATGATGCTACCTACACAATGTGCCTGGATGGTATCAGTGAGCATGAGGATTTTATTTGGCAAATTAGTGCTTTAGGTAATTGCAAAAGATTTAATCATTTTGCTATTTGCTGGCTTTATTTTTCATGTGCAAATTGAAGTGACTGATTTGGTGGTAGAGGCCTTGCATGGGGAAGGGACTATTTGTATTTCCCTGCCTGGTGACAGTCATCCAGGCAGGGAAATACAAATAGTCCCATTCCCTGTCACTAAAAGATGTAGTGAAAGAAATCTGTGCTAGAGACCAGTGAAGACTGTTCTTATTTTATAGTTACATCTAGTTACTTCTACTGTTTACAACCTTAAAATAACACAAGCAAAGGGCATAAATGGGGAGCCACTTAAAGAACCCACTTGGTCCACAACTTAGCTCCTCCTTATTTAACAGAAAATAAGCACCCACAGAAGACAGTTTCACATAAAACTGCTTGAGTTAAGTGCAATTTTCTTCACAATTTAGTCACTGGACAGGTAATCGAAACTAAAGCTCCAGTCAGAAACTAAGTTTTGTTGTGGCACGTTAACAAATGGAGCAGGGGGTTGGAATGCACTTATATTCCTGTGTAGAAAAATAATGCATGTCTGCAACTGGGCCATAGACTAAAGCACCTCTTAGAAAGTTGCTCACATCATGAGGAAAGTGAATGTGCTGGTTGACTCCCTCAACATCAGATTCTGCCACCTCCTTGAGCACAGAGGCAAAGAAACCTGCCTGGTCAATATGTCCAGGGAGACTGACCTTCTCATCAGACGAGAGCATGACGGCCTCCTTCCATTCTGCATTCTTCAGTAAGGTAAGGGGATTTAATAATAGGTGCAGTCTCCATTTCATGGCTGCCAGGATTCTGGTACAACTTTATACCTTACTTTCTGATTCTGCACTTGCTAGCAAAATTCAGAAAACAAAATTCAAAGCTCAACTTCACTACAATTTGATGGCTGGGAATGATGTAGTTTCAGACTCTCAGGTCTGGGAACTAAAGGAATACCTCCTTCATTTGGGATGACAACTATTTCCTCCTTAAAGCATAACATCTTCTCTATATCCCTTGTTTCTGCTAGAACTTTAGACAGAGGTCATACAACTGATTCAAGCACCAAAAGGTCCACTACCATATAAATTTGTTCTGCCAAGTGGAACGTTTTTTTTTTTCAAGCTGGGATTTTTTGAAGTGGTAAAGTTATCATAAACCGCTTCAATCAGTCAGTTTTCAGGGAGTCATGACCTAGCTCTTCACCTTCTTAAGATGGGCCTTAGTTATTCTACAGACAAGGTATATATTTCTGCCACTTAACTGCATTACAACTTTTTGGAATTCAGAAGAGTAGTCCAGTAATAGACTGTCAAGCATTTCCTTACATGAATTCTGCACCTTCAGTGATCATTGACGAACTCTTCCTTTCCACAGGATTTGAATTTCTTGACTGATGGACTTGATCATCTCTTGTTCAAACAAGCTGGTTGCAGAAGATCTTAAGTTCATCTCTTAGAACATGCATTTTTTGATGGCCATCACTTCTACCCACAAATCTTAGGGCTGTAGCTACTTATTTATAAGGAAGACACATACTTCCTCTCAACAGTGACTTTAGAATTCTACTTAAACCATTCTCCTACCATCCTACTTTCTTTCTGGGGGGGGGGGGCTTTATATCCTTGACGTGCACTGATAACTCAGTTTTTAACAGGGGATGTTACATGAGTTCAGCAAGGCAGGCCAATTGTGTGTCTGTTTTGCAATGAGTAAGGAGGGACTGGATGTGGCTAATCAAAATCCTAATCAAGCTAATTGCTAACTATATTGTTCATAGGTTCATAGGTTCACAGGTGTTTACTAGGCTAACAACCACAAGGGCCTCTTTAAGCCTAGCCATGCATTCAGAATCTCTGACAAGTGCTGACACCCTTGATAAGTGTAAGCATGGGCCTGGGAGATGAACCATTTGCAGGTTACCTGTTTGCATTACAGACATTGGTGCCAAACCAGGGATGAATTTCCGGTTTCCATCCAATTATCCTAGTTGCACTTGAATTGGGTTAGGGAGGGACTCTGCTTCACATGCCTGCTCCATAGACAGGGTAGTCTCTGGGTTTCATACCTATCTCTCCAGCAGGTTTTATTTATATCAGAGGCAAGGTATAAGTCTTTAAAATGGGTAATTCTGGTAATGTTTGTTTTATGCATAACAAGAGGTCCATTAGAGTGGGGTCTGACAATGCCCTGTATACCAGGCATAGATCTCCCCTCAAAAGCCTGTAGGAGACAGAATACAGGGATAGGGCCTTGGGGTGGCCAGCATAGAATACATTACTTACGCCCTGTATTCTTTTACTGTGGAACCTCTGTGGACATTCCAGTTGTTGGATATGCCTGGTTAGGTACATACCAAAGGGGGCATTGTACTCAATGATAGGTCTGATGAATGCTGAGTACAGTGGAACAATGTCTTCCTTGGACTAAGATGCCATGCCTTTGTTTATAAGTTGCTCAACATAGAATTATTTCCTCACCACTGTAGACACATGATGATCAAAGGCTAGATTACTATCTATGTGTGTCCCTAAGTCCCTGACTACTGGATCAACTCTAAGGGGTGTGTTGTCAATATGATAGTTACCAGTGATGGATGACTTCCCAAAGAATACTATTATGCATTTCTTGACATTTAGTTTAATCCATGAATGACACCAGTTGTTTGTCTGTGTCAGCCCCTCTTGGAGAACATTTGTGTCAGTATGAGATTCAATGACAGCTGCTAAATTTGCAATCATCTTCAAATTTAGTCAGCCAGAGACCACTGACATTGGCCTTGACGTCTGAGAAGTAAATGCAAAAAGGAGCAGTCCAAGGACTGATCCCTGAGGGACTCCACTTGTGACTGGCCTCTTTGTAGAGGTGGACTCCCCAATTCTAACTTCCTGGGTCCTGTCTGTGAGCCAGTTGGCTATCCACCGGGTGACATACTGGTTTGTACCTAACCTCTTGAGTTTGTCAACAATGCCCGAGTAGGGTATTGTGTCAAATGCCTTGGCCAGGTCAAGGTAGGCAGCATGAATGATTTTATCCTCATCCATTGCTTTGGTGACCTTCTCAAAGACGTCTACCAGGTTGAGTAGGCATGATCTGCCCTTGACGAAACCAAACTGGGTTGGGTCCAGTGTCTGGAGGTTTACTATATCTCTAGTGATCATCTCCATGACAATTCTTTCCATGGCTTTACATATAAGAGTAGTGAGACTTATGGGTCTGTAGTTTCCAGGGTCTGCAGATGGCCAACCTTCATGCAGAGAGATGACCGTTGCCTTTCTCCATTCATGAGGCATGAAGCCTATTTGGAGGCATCAGTTAAATAGTAATTCCAGAAGACCTGATAGGTCATGTTTCATGCTATTTAGAAGGCATCCTGGGATATTGTCTGAGCCCATTGATGCAGTATTATTGGTCTTAGAGAGAGCATTAAAGACCTGTTCCCTAGTGATAGTAGAGGAGATATATTTGATGATATTTCCTGAGGGAAGGTTGAGGGGGAGAGGGGAATAAAGTTGGAGCTGAATTTATCAGCCAGGAGTATTGATATATATATATAACAAAGCTAGGGTAATATACTAGATTTGTGGACGATGTGTTTTTTCTTTGGAGAGGCACATTAGATGAATTAGCATCTTTTGTACAATACCTGGAAATGAGTACTGATTTTTTAACATTTACAATGAAAGCATCCAGGACAGGGATTGATTATTTGGATGTTCATGTCAGTAAGGATTTGAATGGCAAGATAGAAACAACATTGTACAAGATGGCATGTTGGTGAAATAACTTCTTGCCATTTGACAGTATGCATCCTAGGCATACATTTAATAATATCATAAGAGGGCAGGTCCATAGGATCTCTTGGCTATGTACTGATGACAACAAATTTAACCAGGAGGTGGACAGTTTGGGGAATAATTTGAAGAAAAAGAGTCTTAGTAAAGCCATAATGGAAAGTAAAAGTAATAGAAATAATAGTGTCAAACCATGGTTTTCTTCAAGGTCTGAGAGACCTGGGGTGCTATCAAGGAAGGAGTATGGTAAAGATGGAAAGGTAAATTTGCTCCTTACTTATAGTAATAACATAGGGGTATATGTGGGACTATTAAGCACAATTAGAAGGTTTTACAGACGGATGCAAAATTAGCTAGTATAGTGGGGCCAGAACCTACGTTTAGCTTTAGAAGAAATAGGAACCTTAAGGACATATTATGTCAAGAACCAGGCTGATGTAAGAAGGTAAGGAGGGTTACACAAAAAACAGGCACATATGCATGCCAGCGATGTAGGGCATGTCCCTACATCTCAAAAGAGAATGCGTTTGTACATCCTACAACAGGGTATGAATATTCATTCAAAGGGTATAACTGTAGAACACAAAATCTTATATCTTTAGCAGTATGTCAAAACTGTACCTCATACTATGTAGGAAAAACAAATTGTATGTTAAAAAATCGAATATTAAAACATGTTTCTGAAATCAGACTTAAAAATATACATAATGCATTGTCTCAGCATATAGGAATCAATGAAGGGCATACTTTTTTGTTTATGGTTCTACAGGTTATTGATAGGAATGTAAGAAGAGGAGATTTGTTTACACACACTGAGTACAATAAAACAAAATGGATTATCAGACTTGGGGCAGATAAACCCCCAGGTTTGAATGCTGTTGTACCTTTAAAACCTGTGTTAAAGAAAAGGAGGGTACATTACTGATATTTGATTGGTTGAATGAGTGTTTAAATTCTTGTACCACCTGTTGGATGTTATCTGATGAAGGGCTTGTTTGCCTGAAAGCGCTTATGGAGGTGCACTTTTACTTGTTTTATTGTTTTTAAAATAAAGTATTGATTTTTGGACTTGGTCTGATGGTTCTTGCCTTCACTTTTGGATTATCTGTTTTCTATGTATTCTGGCTCAGTATAGGTGGCTCCATTTACAATGAGCTCTGCACACAATTGTGTATTGCCTTTGAGGTTGTGGAAATAGCTAAAGAATGCTTTGTGGTTGTTTTTGGCTTGGAAGGCCAAACTTACCTCAAATTTGGCTTTGGCAGACTTTGTCATCTGAGTTATTTGTTTAATTTGATAAGAGTGCTTTTATCCTGCTGGGTGCTGCACCTCCTAATTTTTACTATGATTTTCTTCCTCTTATTATACGTCCGATTGATTTTGTGATTCCACCAGGGTGGCTTTTTTTTAGTTAATTCTGTACTTCTTCCTAGTGGGTACAGCTGCCTCTATGCAGCCATTAACATGCTTGTACAGAGTGTCTGTGAACAGTTCTGCATAAGCTGAAGTGTTCTCAGGGTTTATAGGGGCTTGAAATGTTGCCAGATTCTCACTTAATAGCAGGAGATTAGCCTTAGAATAGTTCCTGAATATTCACGATTTAGCTGGGGGTCCAGGTTTTATTTTTACTTCAAAGGAGACCATTTTGTAGTCTGACCTTACCAGGGAAGGCATTACAGTGGGGGTGTGTAGCACTCTCCCACATTAGTGAGGACCGGATCCAGTATGGTTGCATCCCTGGTTGGTGTATTGGCTATCTGGTCTAGGGAGTTTGTGTTTACAAAATCCAGGAATCTCTGTGCATGTATGTTTGATGTTGTATAGAATTCCCATTTAATAGTGGGGTAATTAATGTCACCCATGAATATGGTATTGAGTTGAATGGTTAGTGTTTCTAATGAGTTTAAATACATAGTGTGGGTTTCCTGGGTCATAGAGGGGGACCTATAGCTTGCAAGGAAGTGGTATTGGATTTTACCTATGGTGATTTGAACATGGAGCAGCTCAAGTGCATTGTCCTGTTTGACCAGCCTTGAAATATATTTAATTTTGATATAGATAGAGACACCTCCACCTTCAGTCCCCTGCCTGTAAAGTAGCTGCTCTAAATGTGTGGAAGGCATTATAACCTAGCGCTGTTGGTGTGCTCACTGCAGCTTTAAACCACATCTCTGAGACTGCATCAGCATTCTCTAGGGTAAAGAGAGCTTCCAGGGAGCTTTTTGTTTAAGCTACTAGCATTGAGCAGTAATACCTTTAGATTTTCTTGGTTTTGATTTGCTATGTTGGAAGTACTTTCAGTTTGGCATTGCCTAGAAAAGGCGCAATGGGGGAAGACAATGTTTTAGCTAATATTCAAAAGCGTAGAGGGGAGAGGAGCAGACCATCCCTGACAAAACAACGTGGTCTGTTGACTATCTCCTTCCATGCTGACAAATATTGCACCCCCTTAGACAATGTTTTAGATAATATTCGAAAGCGTAGAGGGGAGAGGAGCAGACCATCCTTGGTAAAACAACCTGGTCTGTTGACCATCTCCTTCCATGCTGACAAATATTGCACCCCCTTAGAATGACACCAGAAACTAAGTCAATTATTAAAGTCAGTCATCTTTTGTTCATATTGTGAAATCATCCTTGGAGAAGGTATAATGCTACACAATGCTAGGCTATTACCAGCCTGAGACACATATTCAGAGAGTTCTAGGATGTCTCTCTTCATATAGTCTAGGGAGATACGTCTCTGGTCATTTACTCCCACATGGACTATAACTGAGTCATATTGGTAATTGTGGTCCAATGACCTGAGTGCATGTGTAATGTACTGGATCCTAGCCCCTAATAAGTAACTGACTGTAACTTTTTCCTTACTCAGCTTGGTGAGAGAGACATCAGTGTGCCTCACGATGGAGTCTCCAATGACTAGAATGTTAGATTGTGTGGTGACTCGCCTTATGGGCTTAGAGGTAGAGGCTCCATGAGATGTATCTCTATGTGTTGATGTGGGTGTTGCTTTGAAAGAGTGCATTTGGGACTGCTGAGGGTTGTGGTTTAGGAAGGTTACATGTAAGTGTCTCAGTATATGTGGGTCTATATGTCTGCTTTGAATTGTGAGTGATGGGTACAGCATGCATACTACTGACAACCTTATTGACATTAGGAGTACTTTTATGTGAGAGCTTTGCCTCCAGTGATGTTATGTAAATACATCTCTCACATACCATATCAGATTGTTTAAGAATTAACTGGTTGTCAGTAAACATGAGGCAATTTCTAAATTGCCTCAGGATGCCCATATCCACAAGCTGGTAACAGAGATAGGAGGAAAGTTCATATCCATGGCTACAGACCCTTTTTTATTGTTTAGAGAGTTGGAGTGAGAATATCAATCACTGTTAGGAATATCCACTTTACAACTATGTGGACAGTGCTTGTCACTGTAAACTAGTTGTCCTGTGTGCAACTAGGTAGTGGACAAAATTCAATTGTGCTTTTATGTCAGTAAAGGTGTCTGAGTCTGTACAAAACACTGCCAGACACTTGAGGGGAAACTAATACATAGACCCTGAAAATTTAAGGATGAAGTATTTAGGCAGATATTCTGAAGTTAGAAACAAATCAAGCAGTCTTTACTGAAAACAAAGAATTAGCTTGTATTTTGTTATTATGTGTATTATTGCCCTTTGGTTGGTGCTTTCAAATGCCACTCCTCTAAAGTTGTGAATACCTCAATGTCTTGTTCAAGAATATGCCCATTACAGACATTTGTGCCATAAAATGTTGGACATCATTTCATATCATTACTAAGTAACTTTATATTGTGACTCTAGATGTTGAGCTTCCTATGGTACATTGATGCTCCAAGACCTCTCCCCCAAGAACATTTAGCATGTTTATTATTTTTGATTTTTCCTAGAAGTTATCCATGGTAAAGGGCTTACAAAGTTGGGAATAACAAATGTGTCCTCATCATATAAGTCAACCTGCAGAAAGATCCTAAGTATTTGTTATTCTCCTGTTTGTTTCCTTCTGTCTGGTTAGCCTCAACAGCTTAAAACACTACAATAATTTCCCTACAATCTGGAAAGGCATATAATTCTGTATTCCTGTTTATGTCAATAAGATCTGTTGATGCAGTCCATGGGAGTCAAACTAGTGAGCAATGGGGATAAAGTCACTCTCTTAACCGAGGGTGTGATATGATGATGTGCAAAAAATAGGAAGTGAGCATGCTCCCAAGTGTTGGAGCTGTGTTGAGCTGCATATACTAGGAAATACTTACAGTTTCTCTATAATGCCGCGGTGGTATGGTGGTAGCATTGTTACCTCACAGCAAGAGGTTCTCCCGTTTGATTCTCGGCATGGCTTGAGAGTGCCTTCTGTGTGGAGTCTGCATGTCCTCCTAGTGTTTGGCTAGCATTCAAAAGACATGCGTGCGTAAATGGGCATGCCTTTGTTGAAGGTTGGGTGTCAAGCTGGCACCTCGGCATTTCGTAAAAATCTACTGCCAATCATTAGTGGACCGGAGTTCCGCTGTGGTGACCCCTTACCGGGAAAAAGCCGAAAGACAAACAACAACAACAATTTACAGTTTCTCAATCCAAAGGGCCAGCTCACTTAACAACATGGATGATAAGTACATGTCCATTATTTTTAACAAAATAAACATAGTCATTAGCTAAAACATGAACAAAATCAGTAAAACAAATACTTTCAGGTGGGAATGTGCAGGTCTGAAATTGGGGGAAAATGGAGCAATTGCCCAGGGCCTCAACCCTCTTGGGGACCACAGTTACTATAAATAAATTCTTGGAAGACAAAAATTATTGTCCTTAAAAAAGCATGTAAAAAGCAGCTACTTCAAAAACACCAATACAAATGTTTCTGAAGTTTATTTATTTACTTATTTATTTTGTTGATTGGGGTAGTCTAACTTGTTTGTGGTAGCCCCCTTTCAGAGGAGACATGGGAAGAAAACTTCCAGTAACAAAATAGGCAATTTTATATCACAGTGAAAAATGTAAAGTATAACATTATAATATGGATGTTAAATAACTGAAAGGCAGCTATACTACAAAAAATCTGCAATCATTAAAATATTGGGCCAGACTCAAAAAAATTGCTTTCAGTGTACTTCTGCCCTGATTCCAAAGTATTTGCTCTCAGTGTAAGTGACTTACTTTAGTGCAAAGCCTAAACATAAACAAAAACAGGTTTACACCAGGGGCCAGATTCCAAAAGATCTACTCTTAGCTTGCCGTCAGTGTTAGTAGTAACTTACACCAAGAGCAGGTATTTTGGAATCAAGCCCAAAGAGTTATTATATATGAATACAGTTTGAATACATTGTTCTGGACTCACACAGCTGGATAAGCTTTGCTTATCATGCAGTCCTGCAAAGGATAAAGTAGGTAACTAGGCGGAAACAAAATGAAAGAAAATTATAATTAATTCAACACCATTTATACAGAGCTATATTATGGCTGCTTCTAGGTGGTACTAAAATTAGTAAGACTACTGTGAACTTGTGTGAAACAAAATTGCAATCCATTATTGTGGTCACAACTATTTTTATTATTATCAGACATCAGAGGTATACACAATCAGCAAAGCGGCTATAATTTTATGGCGCAGAGGCTATCAATGTAAGTAAAAGTGACAGACCCTGATGTCATTCGATCACGTTAAAGTCATTCATCTGGCTTTGCAGGACTCTTTTACATTTGTGTGAAACAAGCTACAATACTCTACTATGGCAAAAGCTTATGTGAAACAAAGTTGAAATGCATTATTATAGCTATTATTTCTTTTATAACAATCAAATATCAAAGGAGTATACCATAAAAAAATTGCTATAATTGCTGGATATAGGCTCTATCTGTAGATGAAAATGACAGACACTAGTCTCTTTTAATCAAATTAAACAAGCATTATTGTTGTTTTGCAGGACTAATGTGCATTTATGTAAAGCAAGCTTAAATATTTTACATTGGTTACTGTGTGACTATGTGTTTGTGTGAAGTAAAGTTGAAATGCATTACTATGGCCATTATTTTTTATCACAATTAATCATCTGAAGGGCACACTGTCAGCAATGTGGTTCTAACTATTTGGTATAGAAACTTTCTGTGGATGAAAATGACAGATTCTGCAGTTTTTTTTAATCAATTTAAACAGTCATTAATCTGGCTTTACAAGACTGGTATGCATTGTGTGAAACAAGCTGGAATACTTTAATGTAGCCATGATTTTTTAAATCACAATCAGACATCTAAGGAGTACACAGTGAATAAAATGTCTGTAATCGATAGGTATACAGGCAGGCTGTGGACAAAGCTGACTCACCCCTGCTGTTTGATTAAAATTAAACAGTCACTAATCTAGTTTGGAAGGACCAGTGTCACGCAATGTATTATATTTATGGAAATCAATGTAAAACAATTATTGTTATGGTGTGTGTGTGTGTGTGTGTGTGTGTGTGTGTGTGTGTGTGTGTGTGTGTGTGTGTGTGTGTGTGTGTGTTTGTGTGTGTACTTTGGGATGTGCACCTAAAAGCAACACATTGACCATAATTTATTTCACTTTCCATCACGGACAAACACCAGTTTTGTGTACAGTAACTGCTGATCTTTGTTAGTTTGGACACAATGTGTTTTAAAGCAATTAGAATTGCTATCTCATGGAACTTGATTTTCTGCCTGAGTCATTGACTCTGGTTTCTCCTGTGTGGGGTCTGCATATCATCAATGTCTCTATGCTGTGGGACTTACCTAGGTGATCTGGTTTCCTCCAACACCCCAAAGACCTGCTGTGTGGGAATTGGCATTCCTCCATTGGCCTGTAGGCAAGCAAGAAGTGTGTGCATGTGTGTGTGTGTGTGTGTGTGTGTGTGTGTGTGTGTGTGTGTGTGTGTGTGTGTGTGTGTGTGTGTGTGTGTGTGTGTGTGTTTGTGAAAAACAATCATTGATTTTCAGCTGTGGATACACACAATATTGAGGAGACACATTCATAAACATGGCTAGGAATAATAAAAAACAGTTAACAAGTAATTATCATTCAAAATAAGGCATAAAATACATTATAGAACATCTATACCCTAAGATATTTTGGGACTTGATGGCCCAAGCATCAATCTGTCTAATGGGATTTTAAAACTAAACCAGGCTTTGTGTGGAAAGACCATCTCCAACCTCTGCCCTTGTCCCTAATCATGCCTAAAAAGCAATCCTGGGTGGGGCCTGCTATCAAACTATTTTAAACTAAGTCATTGTATAAATAATATACATGGTTATCTATGAATGCTGTATGTGTGTATGTGTTTTTAAAACTCTTCATTGATATTCTTGTCAGAAATAATATATATATATAGATATTTTTTTTTCTTTTTTGCTTTTCCACTGACAAGAAACAGCTACTGAATTATGTTTTTCTTCTGAACTGTGAAATTCAATTAAACAAAAGGCACAGTTCAATACATCAGTTTACACAGAGTAGTAAAAAAGAAAGATGAAGTACATTAAAAGCTAATTAATTTTTTTCAAGTGTTAATTCAAAATATGTCATATTAAATTAAAATAGAAGTCTCTAAAGTCAGTTTTATATATCCGCTGCAGTACAGAAGTTTGGAGTCAAGAAAGTCACATATTTTATTCACTGAAATTAAAGACACCAAGGATGAAAATTTGCCAGCATGCTGAAAGGATGAAAGAAAACAAAACAAGATGCTTGTACTGTAACAACTGATTGTTTAGGCAAATGTAATTCTCTGTAAAGTGCTACACTATGCTATTATGTATTAATTATAGAAAAAAAGTACATAATTTATCCAGATATATCACAAAGCTAAGTACATTAAACTGTAAGTGCATAATGACCAATTAATAACCAAATTGATTGGACATATCTTAGACTGTTCTGTTTACTTCACAAATAATGTTAAGGCACTATTATTAAGTTTAAAAAAATCAGTATTGCATCAATAAGGAGTATGTTCTGAACACAGCATAAATTTATTCCGTGACTTATTTGTATAATATCATTGTATGCCATTCTGGAGGTGTTATCTTTGCAAGATACCATACCTATGAAATAAGCAATTAATGACTACTGAAGAAAGTTACCCAGGTCTAAATGAATGTGTTTCACTGGGCAATATTTTTAATGAAGGTCATATAAAATTTAAATGGAGGTTTATATTTAATATATGTTATTTATTTGATATACTGCTATTTATTTATTTTTTTCACGCACCTTTCTTCTTTTTAGATTTGACATACTTGTACAATTTAATTAATGTGTCAGGTCACATGATTGGTTTTAAATATATATATTGACTGCATTGACAATGCCTGTGTTCAGATGAAGTCCCATTAATATATAGCGATGAGAACTAAACATTATTTTTATGTATTGTAATAAAATATTGTTTGCTGTACTCACTCTGAGGCATTTTTGTGTGCTGAGTTAGCAAAGCAGCTCCCAAACTCTCTTCAAATACCCTAATGAGTGGATTGGGAGCTATAAATTTACCCCAGTGCTGACCTCTATTGTTCTTATCAAGAGAGGGAATAGATAGTGGTAATTCTGTGACTAAGCTCCTACTGATCTAATGGAGAACCTACAAACCTATGAAGAAGGGAGTGTAGAAGGAAATGACTACTCAACTAAAATAAAGACCGGTAATCAATGAAAGCAAGTCAATATACAGAAAGATTAAAAATGTGTAGAAGATAATAAAAATGTCCACAAGGAAGGCACATGCAACAAAGACCATCCATGAGGCCAAGCTGGCCATAGAGAAGCAAATGGTCAGGATGGGAAGGGAGGGGCAAAAGAAATTCTACACTTGTTTCCTGTGTACTTCTAAACTAGTCAGTTAACCAGATAGTATTCCTAGATCATCAGTGAAAAGCATCATTTGTGCTTAGTTGTACCTTTATGATTAAAACATTAATAGAAAATTAATCAAATAAATCACATCTGTAAAAGATTGAATCACTGCAAAAAGAGGGGAAATATTTTAAATGTTAAATTACAAAAAAAAATTAAATAATGAATAGTTTCTACTTCTCTGTATTTTCATGGGTGCAACAAGGGAAGATTCCAGAATGGAAAGGTAGCTTAGATAATGACGAGGGTAAATGAAGAGATGGAAAACTGACTCAGAAAGAAAACCAGAAGAAACTCAAAGCTCCTTATAGACGCAAAAAGTACAACTAAAGTGCCTCCTACAGTACTAAGACAGTTGTATGTGGCCCTTTGAGACTCACTATATAATGTTTCTCTTTAGAAACTGTAATGATGCCATGAGACTGGAGCTTGATAACAATGTTTTCTCTGCATGAAGGAGACCCTAGGAAAGAGATAGGTGATTACATGCTTATTAATCACAATTCAGTTCCAAGAGTTTTTATGGAAAATAGTTTTCAGGCAAGGGGGTAAAGTTTCTGAATGCTAACTCACTTGCCAGTGGTCAAAAGCTTGGCTTCCCGCAGCAGAAGTCTTATTAGATCATCTTCATGTATTTCTATAACTGGGTTACCCATGAAGTTGGAAAGGGAAACTAAGAGAGTCCTATAAACATAATGTATTGGGACTTGTGAAAACTTTTGACATTGCACCTCAGAAGAGGTTGCCAAGAAAATGAAATGATATGAAGGTGTGATCTAAAATGTTGAGATGGATAGTTTTGAAAAACTAGCTGTTTGATTGGGAGCAGATGGTGATATTTAGGGGAGATCTGTTAAACAGAAAAAAAAATTAAAAAAAGAAAAGTTAAAAAAAAAAGTTCTGCAGCGTTATGTAATATGAAAAGAAATCATATCAGGTGGAGATGGATCAATTATTTTAGATCAGATAAACCACTGGGTCTGAACTCATCAAATACTATTAAACCCGTTTTGAAAGCTAAGCAGTATCTACTTTAAATATTACTATAAATGTGTATTATAAATAGCATTATAAATAATATATGTTAACACAAAAAATACATATTAATGCTTTGATTTATAATGAATGTTTTTAACATTTTAAACATTTTTTAGTTTTAGTCACGTGAAATATTTGTTTGTTCATTGGCTGGCTGGATATTTAAATATGGAGATGTTATATCATTATTTTATGCATTGAGAAAGAGCTTGTGTCTCGAAAGCTTTGCTGTGTGTTGTTATTATTAAATGCTAATACGTGGAATAGTGGTTGCTTTTGCTTTATTTATTTGCTGTTTTGACCACTGATCTTTTAGTTACCAGGAGCAGAATTTTGTTTCATTGTGTTTGGGATATTAATCTGCTGCTGTAGCCATTCGTGTTTCCAGCCTAATGGATTTACCATCTGCATCCTTGCAAGCTAACAACAGTATGTTCCACCAGTTTTTGGTGGATGTCTGCTGAAAGTGTTATGTTGCATCAAGTGAAATCCCTACATCAACTTCTCAGCTTCAGTCTCTTCAATGGTTACATTCTCAAGGTGAAGAGAAAAGCTGTTGTGGTGCCCTTGCATAAAGGCCAAGACTGACCCTGGGAATTACAGGTCTATTAGTCTCACTAGTATTACTTGTACTTAACTTATATCTCCAGACACGTCACTTTAGCTTTGTAAAAGGTATGTCATGCCTACTTAACCTGGCTGAGTTCTTTGAAAGGTTATTGAGACTATGGATAAGGATCATACCATTCACTCTGCTTACTTAAACTTTGTCATTGCCTTTTCATTAATCTCTATGCAAGGATACTGACAAACTCTCCAAACTCAGCATTAACCCACATGCTTTTTTCTGGATAGGTACCTGGCTTTCTGACAAAACCTGTACCACTAAAGTCGAAGCTGTTTGCTGGCACTAAATAAGATATCAGTGAACTGGCTAGGCAAGCCTGCTGAAGATTGAAACTGAAATTCTCCAGCAAAGGCTATACAAAATGAATGTTTGCTGTGTTAATCATTAGATGTGCTTGTGTCAGAAGTGTGTATGTGTGTGTGTGTGTGTGTGTGTGTGTGTGTGTGTGTGTGTGTGTGTGTCTGTAGGTGCCTATGCTGCCAAAACACATAACACAGGTAGAAGTGCTCAATTCAGCTTCATGCTAATGAGTCAGTAATAATCTTTTTCTCAATTCATCTCTTTCATGAGATTTATGTAGTTTTATGTAGATGTTAGCACTCACACCTATGTTGTGAATTATAGAAGAGAGACTACACTCAGCAGCTGTTGGTTAGGGAAATGAGACAACTGTGACAAACAGAAATGCTGCCAGCCCAGCTAGCTGGAATTTTGTAAATAATTATATGTCACTTGAAAATATTAATATAATTTATATAAAAATGTGACACTGCCAGCCCAGCTATCTGGAATTTTGTAATCATATGTCATCTGTGAATATTAATATGATCCCTAGGCTTGTCTTACAAATGTAAGAGAACTATATATTATGTGTATATTAAACTACTGATGCAGAAGTGTGTCTTGAACTGTATGTTATGTACTGAGTTTCAAGAATGTAGTCACAGTGTACCCTACTGGAAAAGAACAGAAATGTATATACAGTATATGCCTATGCAAATATATGTTTTGATGGTAGAAGCTGACACATACAGAGTTAACTTGTAAACCCTCAAGAAAATAAGTTGAAATTGTTTACAATTGTATCTCAGTTTCAGCTCAGCAAGAAGACAGGATGTCTAGAGCTAAAGTTTTTCTATTGTCTTGAAACAGAAATAATTACTTGGTTTAAAATGTAAAAGTGTTTACAACTTCGTTTTCTAGGCAAACTTCTGAGAGATACATATGTTTTGACACCATACCTCTCAACCTGGAAACATCAAAAATCTGGACAAGGCACATGAAAAATAGGTACAAATCTGTACGCTGATTAACATACAATTTGCATACATAATTATGTAACCCCACCCACTCCAATGGAATTGTGGGATACCAACTTTCAAATGCAAACTGAAGAACAGACAACCAAAATACGGCACCAGAGTCCCCCTGCAACCATTCCAATGCCCCATTACATGGCTATTTTGCCCCATTTACCATAAACACTAATGTGTGCATACTGCTTTAGTAATACAATGATTTGGACTTTATTTTTACATTTTACAGCCCAATGCACAAACACCAATAGAGATCTGTTAAACAAAGCAACACTGTCACATAACGAAAACAGACTTGGCATTAAAACTTCTCTGCCCTTGAAACTCACATTCATTGAAACAACATTTAAACCCACATACTACTAACTACATTTACATGCAGCTTCAAAACCCCTTTCTGCTTCTTACAGCACAGCTATGCAACATAGAAGCAAAATGTCTATAAATCATGAGACCCCAGAATTGCATGAAAAGCTAGATGTGTAGCTTTGCACACTATGCAAGCTATCTATAAATTCCAAAAACAGTCTGTCACATTTTAGACTTGTCTAGTAAGCAGCTACAAGATCGATGTAATGTAGCTGCTTACTAGAGAAGTAAGCAGCTACAAGATCTATGTAATGTTCTAACTAAATGGTCTTTGGGTGTACTTTTTCTGTACTGGGTAAAATTCAGATCCATTCTTAAACCTTCACTAATTCATTTATAAAGCAGGCACTACTATGTTTCAATGGCTAACTATAGAATTTTAATTCTTCAGACTTTAAACCAAGCCATGAAAAGATTACTGTCATTCCTTACTATTATCCATGTTAGACTATGATTTAGTTCTTTATTTAAACTGTAGTGAAAAGCCTTTCAAAGACAAACGATGCACCATGCTATTTAAGGTTTCCATGTGGCTTTCCCTTCTTGACTCCTTTTTGTTTTGAACAAACTTAGTTTATATGATATGGTAAGGTATTTATTGGGATGGTTTACATTAAACCACTGGTGACTATTGATGAACTCTAAAGGAATGCTGAAAAGGCTAAGAGATATTCTTCCTTGTTTACCTGCAAAAACTCACTTTATTTGAAACATATATCAACTAAATGAGCATTTTTTAAAGTTACAGTGTTTTATATAAATTTATTTTGAAACATTTCTCCTAACCAGAGGTTTAAAATCTGTAAAATGGTAATACAACAATATTTGTATAATAATTTTAAATATATTTTTTAGATAGTTGTTTGTGTATACATTTTAATATATGTTCATTTGTTTTGTTTTGCTTGGTTAATTAAAATTTATTTTTCTATAGCTGCCAAGGTTAAATACATAAACTTTGAACTTCTCAACTAAGCTTCAAGGGCAGTTTATTCCACAGAATATCCAGTAACCTTGCTATCTTCACTTATTAATAAACCAATGACCTTGTCCTTCAACGCATGAGGATTCCAATTAACTTGCTGACCAATCCCAAAGTCCTGGGGTCTCTTTCCGATAATACCTCTTCCACTGCAACATCAGTCACACTCGTGTAGAAGATTTCTTAAAAATGCTAGTCATTCAGCACATATTCACACCTCTTTGGGTAGCCCAACCAATAGCAATCTAAAATCGGTTTACCTTGCTTTATTCTCCAGATCAGTAATTTTTCAACTCTAAGCTTTCCAGTGAAGCTTCAGTAGCCGAATGCTTTATCTGTCCCACGTTTACCCACTCGCGCTGCCTGCTGCTTGGAAAAAATAAAACCTGTATTCCTGCTCGGCGACTCCGGCGAGTGCTCGCAGCCAGCTTGGAAAAAAATAAAACGAGCAATTGAGCATTACTGCCATTAGTGTTGCTGCCTTGTTTTCTCGCTGCTGTATTCCCGCTCGCAGCCAGCCGGAAATAATGACGTGAGCTCCTTGAGCTCAATTCTGACTGGCTGGTAGCCTTGATGGCACTGACATCATCACGCATGTGATGACGTCAGCTCCGACAGCGCAATTTTTTAAAAAAATTTTAAAAATTAAGCAAAAAAAATCGGAAATGAAGGGGTGCCAATCGGGAATCGTGGCACCCCTTCATTTGGACCCCAAAACTCGGTAAATACTGAGTAATTCGGTATGGTTGGGAGGTATGTTTGACACAGAGGTGCTAAATTCTAATGATCTGTTTAGCCTTGGAACTGGGGCCAGGTGACAAAGTGTGATGTCATCCTGGCTAACCCAACAGTAATGTTGATTATTAATTTGGGAACTCTCTCAGAGAAAAAGTCTGTGCATTTTGTATCTTGTCTTGGATCTGAAAACATCCATTCAGCACTTCTCATCTGCATTTGCCTTGCTCTGCAAGTAAGTTATTTAGAACAAAATATCTTTTAGATATAGACATGAATATAGTAAAGACTAGTTTAGATACTTTCTGTATTTATTTGAGACTGTCCTGCAATGTTGTTTTAAAACATTCCCTGTGATTCTGAACTCTGTTGTCACTGTGCTGAGTTATTGAATATTGTCTTGTTCTTTTATTATTTATTATTAAATATATTTAAACCTTTTAATTGTGGTTGGTTTGTTTAGAGATATGTAAGCAGTTAGAGTACTTGCATGTGTATTTGGTGACACTGTATAGGCCACTCCAATAGCCTTAGTCTTGGTCACACTTACCATTTGGATAATAGTAACATTACACAGTAGAACTGGTCACCCTTTGGGAAGGGCCTTATAGTAGCTGATACGTTGTGGTTGGTGGCAGTGATAACTACCTTAAAGTTGGGGCAGAAGGAGGAATAGCTAGTAAACCCGTGCCAGCCTTCCCCAGGAGTGTCTGTGTGTTTGTAAATAAATCAAAACTCAAAGTGTGTGTGTGTGTGTGTGTGTGTGTGTGTGTGTGTGTGTGTGTGTGTGTGTGTGTGTGTGTGTGTGTGTGTGTCAGCTACTTTGGCAGGGATACGAAGCACTGGTTGGACAGAGAGGGTGCTGGAGGTTTTTCTTGACTACTCGGCTGAGATCTTAACCCTATAGCTGTGCCAGTGGGGAGTCTTATTGGGATCAAGAGAAAGAGGCAGAAACCAGCCCCAGACTGACTGTGATCCCTGTGTGCTCTTAAGGGAAATTGCACTTTACTGTGTGTGTGTGTGTGTGTGTGTGTGTGTGTGTGTGTGTGTGTGTGTGTGTGTGTGTGTGTGTGTGTGTGTGTACTTGTCATCCTCCCAATGTGCACGTCCCTCACTGGTGCTAGTGGTGAGGATTGAGGCTTCTTGATTACTGGGCCAGTGCAGGGCATCACAGTGGAGCATGCCAATTACATGAAGTTAGGATAACAAAAGCTAACTTAATGAAATTATAAGGTATGCAAAATGTGTTATCATCGAATCCAAAAATATGTAACAAGCAGTGAGGAAATCATATTTCCTCATCCACTCTTCACAAAGGATGATCAGTTGATGTCCTTCTATATCACTGTTGCAGCATTTAGTACAGAAGGGATGTCCTGCCCTAGGCAACACGTTGTTGGCCAGTATAAATAAGCTTAAAAGAGATTTATGCTCCCTGCACTGAACGTAGAGAATAAAAAGGACATATGGACAGAACTACCTAGAACTTCTTTTGCTGCCAGTTCAAATGACATTTTTGCCATTTGCTTTGAACACTTTGTTGCTGTAGTGAATATTTAGCAGCACTAGATAAGTGTCCCTTTGGGGTTATTTTTATTTTTTTTATTTTTGTTTCTTGGTCTTGTATTTTATATCACTACCTAGAGTTGATGTCATCCAAGAGGGAAAAATGTCAGTGTGGGAGGCAGATTCCCCATAAGGATCATCATGAACAATGTTTTTTTTTTGTTTGGGCACTTCCCCTGATTATACCTCTTGTAGTATCTGTAAGGAGCATTTGTGCCTAAGACACATAGAAGCCATTTGTCTTCCCTAGCCACTTATCTTGAAAACCAGTGGCTTAGATAGTTAGCCAGGTTACCATGGCAGAATCCTTTTAAGAATAAGATACTCTCACAAGGTAAGAAGAAGGCTGAGAAGTCTCGGCCAGATTCTTTAGCTGTCCAGCCTCCACTGGACATCCCTGTAGAAGCAGGTACTAGCTCTGTAGGTTGTTCGGTGTTTATGTTGGATTCCTCTGCCTCGACCCCAGCAGAGGGCAGCATGGGTCCATCTTTTCACATGTCCTTTAAGGCTTTGCAGGTGTCTGTTCCAGATGTCGAGGGGGGACCACTGTTGATTATCTCAGAGGGTCCTAGAGGGATTCCACAGATATTGGTCTGGGAGGAAGTTCCACATTCTCTTCCTGAATCTCGCCAAGGGTTGGAACCTCTGGTATTTGTTAGGGCTGATGTCTCTTCTAAGAAAAGACAAAAACTGAAGTATGCTTTGGTCCATTCTATGGATCCTCAAAGGAATGCCAAGAGTTTACTCAGGGCTTGTTCTCTGTCTTAGTGGCCCTAAAGCCTTCTCATAGGATTTTAGTACCTGCTCCTCCTCCTTGGACCTCTACCCCTTCTAAATGGTTTAGGGAACCAGATTCCTTGGATCAGGATTCCCCACCTGTTGAGGGGTTTTCGTTCTATTCTTCACAGATGCCTTTGCTTTTGGCTTATGGTTCTAATGAAGAGTGAAAAAATTACATGGAGCTGCTTACTGCTTGGTGTGATGAATTTGCAGTGTTCTTATGACACTCAGTCTTGCTGGCTAGATTCTGCTAAAATTCAAAGTCTAGTTATAATTGCATTCACAGTCTGTTGCATACAGAAACTTGCAGAATATACACTGATGAGAGAATATACTTTGCAGCACTTGTCTTTAAAAGCAGTAACCAATAACTTTTATAATAAATAAAACTGGACAAGAGATATAACATTTACCTTGGGACTTGTGTCCCTACCAAACCTCTCTCACAACTGGATTTATACAGCTCTTTATATACAGTTTTTGAACATATTTTGGAGAATTGCTTATCCTGTAGAAACAATACTAAACTTCCTTGTTTAACAATGTCTTAAATATCCTGTAACAGTGTCCTGATGTCCATGTAGAAAAAATATAGAAAAAATATTTTGAGGAAACACATTGTCCTGTATTCTATTTGAATCTGTGTATAGAAACATGTGTTCTTATGTCAATGCTGATAAGCATATCCTGTTTTATGAAGAAAAACATATTTTTGAGAAAACACATTGTCAGAGATCAACTTTTCTGACAGTGTGAACATCCTGTATTTTATTTGGATCTTTGTATAAAAACATCTGTCATCCTGTTTTCCATGCAGAATAACATGTCATTGTTCTTAAAAGCAGATTTTGCATTTTTGTTCTTGCATACATCCTATTTTGAGTCTGTGTCATTTAGTATGACTGCTGATCACATATTACTTAAACTTTGTTTCTGCATCTTTCAGCATATTTACAACATAATTAATTTCAGATTTATATTCATAAAATCTAACAATTCCCTCTGTTTTAAACATACTCAAAACATTTTATATAGAAAACACAAGAAACAAACCTTTAGTTTGATACAACAAATCAAAATGCAATTTTACATAGTTAATACAATGATATTAAAGTATTACTAGCTTTACAGACCATTCTGTGAAAATATTTTATCAGTTATTTTGCAATCACAGAATTTAATTTATGACTTAGAACTGTTTCATTAACTCTTTGCAGCTGTTAAATTAACTATAAGAGACAATAACCATGTGCTACTGCAAGCATTTATACACTACTGAAAACACACAATTTCAATGTCATTTTAACCATAACATTGTGGTCATGTCTTTGAACTGCTCAATAACATCTTGGTAAAACACTGAACTGGGCTTAGATAATAAATATTTGAAAGCAGTTATTTTACTGGGGTAAAACCAATGATATTACAACTTGACAAATTACTTTTGAACTTATTACGATGTATCCTGTACAGTATGTATTTACACAGACTGTTTGCTATTCATGCATTTCAATCTAGTAGGTACCCTGGACCCATTTTTTATTAAATATGGTTTTCACACATATTTATTACTAGACATTAATCTCATTTGTACTGAATTCTTCTGCATTTGTACATACAATGATTATAAAATACATTTAGTCTAATCTTACAAATTTAATAACATTAATATTAAGCAAAATCTTGGAAAATGTTTGTCTCTTTAGAAATATCTAGTGGAATTGATACCAAATTCATATGTCCTGTTATTTTAAACTACATACTCAACAATTATTAAAAATATTCATGCTTTTTATACCAACATTGTTTTGCCAAAAACATATTAAAAATAGTGACCATTCTTGCTATTAGAAACATTTATGCATTTTTGCATATCTTTATTCTCTCTTGTATAGCTGTAATCAGTTTTAAGCCATCTCTTGTTTTTTTAAACCATCTCTTGTATAGCTTTACGTTTAACAGGCTGTAAATATAATTTAATTCTAAACAATACAATAATAACCATTATGATAGCTATTAACAACTTGTAAATTTTTTTTAAACCATCTCTTGTATAGCTTTACGTTTAACAGGCTGTAAATATAATTTAATTCTAAACAATACAATAATAACCATTATGATAGCTATTAACAACTTGTAAAATATCTTATCCTGTCAGGTTTAATCCAGTTTACCAGTATTTCTAATACACTAATACCTGTTTTTCCTCTCCCCTAAAAAGTATTGTCAAGAAGGAATGAGATATTTTTCCTGTAGCTTTATTTTAGACCCTTATTATTTATTTTTATGTAGCTTTATTTCAGACCCTTGTCACAGTCTGTTTATACAGTCAGTGTAAAACTGAGAAAGTGCCCTCCCTCTTATACAGTCAGTGTAAAAACTGAGAAAGTACCCCCCTGTAGTACTTCAGCACTGCTTTACCTGCCTATGCTGTGAAAAATAAGATGTATGTTAGCCTAACATGCATGGTATACATTTTTTTTATTAAATTATGAACTTTTGTCTGATTTGATAATTTTTTTATAAAGCTTTTTGCTGTTTACTACCACTAGTAGCACGCCCTCTCCCTCCTATACAGTCATCAGTGTAAAAAGTACCCCTCCTAGTCCCCCTGTGGTAATCACCTACCTGCCCTATGCTGTCTAAAATGTAATGCAATATGTGCTATATTACATGGTTATACATTTATTTTATTTATTTATGAACTTTGTCTGATTTGATTTTTTTTTTTTTTTTGCTTGTTTTATTTACTAGTAGTTGCTATTTTTCATACATTGATTTGAACTGTATATATACTATAGCCCATTTGCTGGCTGTACTTGATGCAACTGAGTTTTTTTTTTTTTTTTTTTTTTTTTTTTTTACTTTTTTAAACAGATTATCAGTGACATCTATGCACAATTGTGGCATTTTATGACAATTACTAAATAGTGTTGCCTGTAAACATTTTAACAATTATGTTTTAATAACAATGATGCTTTAGAAAAACTCAAGCTACTTATCTGGCAATCAGTCTTGTTTATCTTATCTTTCCAGCATTTCCTGTAACTATTCATCCAGTCTAGGAATCTGAGCTCACATTTCATACTCTGTAAACTATAGTTAATTATTTTGGCATTTTTCCTTTAATGTGATTGTGATTTGCATAACTATGCATTTATACAACATAAATAGACATCATTTTACAATTACCTTACATGGATTTCAGTATTTTTTTTTTTTAATTATTTAACTATTTAACTGTCCTGCCATTAATTTTACAAAAACTGTTTGACTAATGCCATCTGTGATTTTATTTATTTTTAAAATTCAGAACTTTAACTGTTTGGTGTTACTATATAATTATAAACAAATTGTAAAAAACAAAATAGATATTAGTTTAACCAACACATTTATATTTATATTATTTATATTTGCTGTTGTCTGCCTGTTATTCTTGTGTATTGTAACAGATGTACTCTATATGAAAGGAACACACTGCATGTTTGTCTTGTATCTGTATATCTTTATACAAGCAAGTCATGTCTTGTGACTTAAAATTTTTACTCATCTATTTTTATTTAATTTTATACACTAGAACAGTTTTGTTTACCTTTTGACTATGCTAATGAATGGCATTCATATGCTTTACTTTACTGTAGTACTGATAGATGTCTTGCTTTAACTGAATGAAAGTAAAACATTTAAGAATGATTTGTCCCTATCATCCTACCATGTATGTTTAACCATTTTCAAAACATAAACATATTATAAAATATATTTCTTTTGCACAGATTAACTGTGTATGCAGGAAATTCCCTGTCTCTGTCAGTTCAGCTAATTTATTTCCTTTATTCTGCAACTGCTTTTGAAGAATTTCCTGGAATGTTGTATGGTCTTTCTGACATTCTTTAGTAAGCTGTTCTGCTGAATTTGAAACTCCTATGCACTTTTGAAAAGATGTATGTATAACTTGTCTAAGCTTCCTGAACTCATTATGTCTGTCTTTTAGAAGTTTACTACATTCCTTTGTAACAAAATGTACTAGGGGTTTTATCAGTAACTGATTTGACTCACATGTGGTGACAGGACATAACTGTTCAACATCAGAATGTAATGGAAACACTTTACCCTTAGTTAATTCTTCAGATCTGTCTTTACAGTCTATTTTTTCGCAATATGATACAATATTTTTTATGACATAATACACAAAATGCAGTTTTTGTTTTTGAGATACCAGTCAAATATTGTAATACATTTGCATAATGCCTTACTATCAACCTGCCCTAATAAGGTTTTACATTTACTAATGTGCTGTGTATACCAACATAGCAATTTACTAAAGTTTGGTTTACTCCTGCATGAATTATAAATAATATTCATACTATCTAGTAATATACAACCTGTCTAGGAATACAGAAACTATATATGAATATACAAACTGTCTTAAGAATATAAAAACTCTCTTAAGAATATACAAACTGTTTTAACATCATCCACACTAAATATGTGACACAGAAAAAGTCTTACCAGTTGATCAGGCTGCTATTGCAGATGGCTGGAAATTTTTCAAAGTCACTTGAGAAGCTGGGAAAGCACAACAGGCAGTGAACTGATGGGCTAGTGGATATCCCCCCTTTTCTTGAAGAATTTATGGCACTGCGAATTTCTTGAACTAGTCTCACTCCGGATTGTAGACGTCTATAAAACTTTACTACTGCAAGCTGCATAAACTGGAATACTTCTGTTCAGAATTGACACATACGTACAAATGTTAGTGACTGCAATTGAACTGAAGTGACCCTCTCTCCTGTGTTTGAATGCAGATTGTAGGTTCAAATGCAGACTAGCTTGCCATTGAAAAATTATATGGTGCTAGTCACTCAGCTGAAGATTCTAGGTTCGACTCCTGGCTGGCTCGCCATTGAAAAAATATTATATGGCTCTTACTTGCTTCTTGCTTCTTGCTGTGGGATTCTTGCTAAAATTCAAAGTCTAGTTATAATTGCATTCACAGTCTGTTGCATACAGAAACTTGCAGAATATACACTGATGAGAGAATATACTTTGCAGCACTTGTCTTTAAAAGCAGTAACCAATAACTTTTATAATAAATAAAACTGACAAACGCTTTGCAGCAAAAAAACTGTTCCCAACTTACTTTTCATATAGTACAGATGATGTGAGAGATATAACATTTACCTTGGGACTTGTGTCCCTACCAAACCTCTCTCACAACTGGATTTATACAGCTCTTTATATACAGTTTTTGAACATATTTTGGAGAATTGCTTATCCTGTAGAAACAATACTAAACTTCCTTGTTTAACAATGTCTTGTAAGAGACCAGCTTTTCTGACAGTGTGAATATCCTGTAACAGTGTCCTGATGTCCATGTAGAAAAACATATTTTTGAGGAAACACATTGTCCTGTATTCTATTTGAATCTGTGTATAGAAACATGTGTTCTTATGTCAATGCTGATAAGCATATTTTTGAGAAAACACATTGTCAGAGATCAGCTTTTCTGACAGTGTGAACATCCTGTATTTTATTTGGATCTTTGTATTTTTCCATGCAGAATAACATGTCATTGTTCTTAAAAAGCAGATTTTGCATTTTTGTTCTTGCATACATCCTATTTTGAGTCTGTAAGGGAAGAATGTCCATTCAGCAGATTCCTTTTCCAAGCCATGGTCATTTAGTATGACTGCTGATCACATATTACTTAAACTTTGTTTCTGCATTTAAGCAAGCCTTTTCTTTCAGCATATTTACAACATAATTAATTTCAGATTTATATTCATAAAATCTAACAAAGAGGAGTCTGTTAATCCTGAGTCTTCTTTCAAGGAATTGTCCTTTGGAGACAGAATTGCTAGGATGATGGAATTATTTAAATGGGATTCTCCTCAACTTGTCTGATATTTGGAGAAGATATTATGAGTTGCTTCAGGTGGATACTCCTAAACCATCGGCAGTGTCCCCTGTGTTGGCTGCCTTGTTAGATACTTTCATTGCTGCTTCCAATTCTCCTGATTCTCAACCTCCTGCTCCTAAGAAACCTGATAGATTCTATAAGGTTCCTAAGGATTGTCTATTTTATTTAAATGTCCTTCTGCTGATCCTGATGTGGTATTAGTCTCTTCTGATAAACTTTCTAAACTTTTGCCCTCTTCCAAACTTTTACCTTCTGATAAGGATAGCAGGGCAATACAGAGTACTGGCAAAAAAGTTTACAGTGCTTCTACTTTGGCCTTTAGGACTTGATTGCTCAGTCTTGTCAGGTTATATCTGTCCTCCTCATTGATTCTGATGGCAAATCCTCTGCCTTATCTTTTTTAGGTTCTGTTTCCCAAGTGGATTGCAACTCTATTAAGTGTAGCTATGGTGCTGCTGATGCCTCTTCTAAGGCTTTAGCTTTTGGGTCCATCATGAGGCATTGTTCTTGGCTTCATCTCCAGTCTCTTCCTATAAACATTAAGGCCCAGTTGGATGGATAATGCTCATCTTTTTGGAAATGGTGTTGCTGACAGGTTTAAGTCTCTTCAAGAGAAAGGCAAAGCCTTGCAAGACCTTAAACACAGTTTTGTCTCTCCTATCCCTAAGTTCCACAGGAATTATCTTTCTAGGTCTGCTTTTTTCACAGGCAACCCCACCAGGCCTCTAAGGGCAGGAAGGGTGGGAGGCAGGCCCCATCTGCTTAGGCTTCTCAGATTTCTGTGGCCCAGAAACTTCCTTCATCTGATAAGTCTCCTATCTTTGACAATTCAACCCCCTGACTTTAGAGCAAGTTCCTTTGTCCCTTCAGTTTTCCCTTTGTCTTCCAAATTGTCATCTCATCATTTCAGACTCTGGGGTTCTTTCAATCATCTGTCAGGGTTACTTCATGGTATGGAAATATCTCCCTCCTTTGTCTGGGATTCCTCAGCCCCCTCTAGAGCAACTTCGCAATTTCCTGGAGGTTCTAGGGTTCCTGTTGAACCAAGGGACCATTCAGCCTGTCTACCCTTCCCAAGTGGGAAGGGGTTTTTATTCCATGATATTCCTGATTCCTGAAATGTAGGGCACTTGGAGACCTGTTTTGTATCTCTCCCAGCTCAACACCTTTCAAAAGATCCCTTCTTTTTGGATTCTTACTCTTCAAACTCTGTTTCCTCTTTTATTATCCCAGGCTTTTCTGGTGACCTTGGATCTGAAAGATATTTACATTTATATCCCTATTCATCCTCTTGTCAGGAAGTTTTTAAATTTCTCTGGGTCTTCCTCTCATTTTCAATTCTCTGCTTTGTCCTTTGGCCTCTCTACTACTTCAAAGATATTCACCAAAATGTCTAGTTCCTGTGATTGCCTTCTGCAGGCTTCAAGGCATTCAGATTTTTCCTTACTTAGATACCTGTTGCTTTAGGCGCCTTCTCCCAGAAAATTGTTGTAGGATCTGCACTTCACCATCTATCTTCTTCAAAGTCTCGAGTTTACTATCAACTTCTAAAAGTCCATCCTGACTCCCTCTCAGGATCATGTGTATCTAGGATGCAGGATTCAGATGCTGCCAATGTTGGCCTCTCTTCCACCTCCTAAGGTATTTCTCATTGACAGCCTTCTTTTGGTCTCTTTTTCCTCTGACTGCCATGGCAGCCAGCGAGTTACTTTGGGCATTGGGATTCATGGCCTCTTCTATTCCAATGCTTCCCCTTGCCAGACTGCACATGCAGAAGCTTTAATGATACCTCAAGTTAGTTTGGTTGCAGCATCATCACCTTCTGAATTTCAGTGTACCTCTCCTTCCCTGTCTCAAGAAGAAATTTGAGTGGTGGATTCAACAGTTTACTCTCAACTCAGACTGGCCCTTTCAGCCTTCAGTCCCTTCTCAAGAGCTGTTCACCGATGCCTCAGACATGGGGTGGGGGGACCCTTGGTCACCTGAAAGTTCAGGGTCTTTGTCCTCCCCATCATAAGTTAGACCATATAAACATCAAAGAGATGAGGGCTCTGATTCTGGCCCTTTAGGCTTTTCACCTCATGCTCTCTACAGGCCCCTTGACGTGGTACACAGACAACACTACAGTGATGTGGTATGTCAACAAGCAGGGGGGGTTACAATGTCTTAGCTCCTCTGCAGGATGTTGCTTCAGGCTTGGGAAGTGGCTTTCAGTTATCAATTAACTCTTCAGGCAGTATACATTCCTTCAGAGCACAATCCTGTGGTAGACTCTCTCATAAGGCCCAAAACACAGGTTCACAAATGGATGCTTCACAGAGACATGTTTCTGAACATTGTTCATCGGTGGGGTATTCCTCAGGTAAATCTTTTTGCCTCCCCTCTGAACAGGCAGCTTCCTCTCTTCTGTTCCAGAGTGCCATGCCATCTGGCCTGCAAGATGGACACTTTTTTCTTTCCTTGGAAGGAGAGGTTTCTTTATGCTTTCCCTCCTCTTCCTCTACTTCCAAGAGTCCTGCAGAAGATTCAGCTGGACTCCTCAAAAATCTTGATAGTGACTCCCATTTGGACAAGACAGCACTAGATCCCTCTCTTAATGCATCTGTCCAGGGCAATCATCACAAGTAAACTCATCAGTTGGATCTCCTCACACAGGACAAGGGGTCTTTCATCCATCCCACTTGTCCACTCTGCAGCTGACATTGTGGATGATAGGGTTTTGATCCCTTTTGGGCACCTCTTTTCTGAGGATGTGATCAAGGTTACAGGAGGCAAGAAAACCCTCAACCAGAAAATCTTATATGCCCATATGGAAGAGATTTTTAGTCTGGTGCCATTCTCATAACCAGGACCCTTTGTGAGGGAGGAGTCCCTCTGGTCTTCTCTTATTTATGTGAGATACCCAGTCTGGCTTGGCCTGTTCTTCAGTGAAGGCCTATTTGTCAGTCATATCTGCTCATCTACCCTTGAATTCTCCTTTGATTTCTTGTTTTGAGGTCAAGCAATTTTTTAATGTCATCCTGCATATTAGGCCTCCAAGAAAGCCTATTCCTCCTCCTTGAGACCTTAATTTTGTTTTGAAAAAAATTGGCCCAGGCTCCATTTGATCCTGCAGATACTGCTTCTTTGCAACACCTACCTGGAAGATTGTTTTGTTACTGGCTCTTACTTCTGCTTGGAGGGTTTCAGAGCTCCAGGCCCTTATGGCCATTCCTCCCCTTTGTTTTTTATCACAGGGACAGGGTGTCCCTTCATACTAATCCTTCTTTTATGCCCAAGGTAGTCAATGAGTTGTCCTTGAATCAGTCGGTACAACTCCTTTCCTTTTTCCCTTTTCCTCAGTCTGCTACTGAGAGGGTCTTGCATACCCTGGATTTGCACAGACAGCTCAGGTACTATTTGGATAAAAAGAGGACTATTCATAAGTCTGATCAGCTTTTTGTTTCTTTTCATCGCAGGTCTTTGGGTTTGGCTGTTTCTGAGCAAACCATCTCCTCCTGGATATCCAAGGCCATTTCCTTTTGTTATTATTTTCATGGCAAATGTCTGCATCTTAGAGCTCATTCCATTAGGACTGTTACCACTTCTGATGCCTTCTTCAAGGGGTTGGAAACTAATTACATCCTTAAAGCTACTACTTGGTCTTCAGTGCATACCTTTATTGAGCATTATAGGTTGGATATGTTTTCTAGGGTCAGAGCAGGTTTTGTTGAAACCATTTTATGTGGGTTTGTTGAGGGATCTTCTCACCCTTCCACTTCCTATTCTGTTTCTTGAGCTTTTTTACTCTCCCTTCTGTATCGAATACTGCAATAGTGATATAGAAGGAAATAGCACAATTGCATAAAATCTTAACATAACAGTAGATGTCCTCTACACTGTTGTAGTATTCGCTCCCTGCCTCCAACCCAGTCATGTTTATTCTGCATTTTCTTCCTTCAGGGTGTTAATGGACACCTTTGTCCTATGATGACTGTTCTCTTCTGGGGAAATTCAGTTCTAGGTAGTTGCATCCATACATCCCTTTTTTGCCCTACCTTCTGTGCAAGGACCATAAACGTGATGTACTGCACAAACCAGATCTTTTTTAAACTTATTTATACTGGCTAAGCAATGGGCTGCCTACAGCAGGACATCCCTTCTGTACCGAATATTGCAGCAGTGCAGAGAAGGACATCTACTGTTATTGTAAAATTGTACACAACTGTACTGTACACGTGCATGAGTACATTGAAGAAGCAGACAATAACCTAAAAATTAATCTCAGTGTGTGAAGTATTTAGTACATTTATACTCATAAAAGTTACTTGATTATTCTCTGAACATTAACAAAGGATGCCCGTTTTAGTTCATCGCTAGTTATTGAAAGTGGTGTAAGAAAATGCAGAGATTCTACTTCAGTTTCATAAAGAGTATTTTTACATTACTTTAACTCACATTTAAGATGCATTTGGCAAAGTAGAAGAGTTAGGTTCACAACAAAGTATTTCTGACATTACAGATGTCAAGAGAGTACTGCATCGCTAAAATTTAAAACAGGAGACTAGATTAACACCATTAAATTAAAAATATAAATGTGTCAGCCTCATTGAAAGCAGGTTTTACTTATGAGTATATTGTTATGAAAGCGGTTTTGTTAACCATACAGGATAAAACTGAAACACAAGTAGCAAAAATGCCATTTTGTTAATAGCAAGTAGAGAAATTAACTTACTAGAAATTATTATCGACTATAGAGGAGTGAAAACTAAGTATTCTGAAGGGCAATAACAACATTTTGCTTAAGCAAGCAAGCAACTGTGGTAAGTACTACAAGCCAGAGAGCCTAAGGTGATGGAGGCAGTCCTAAAAGCAAGGTTACTGGGCTCTTGAAATAGAATGGGCTACTTGTCTACTTAACAAATTTCAGCACATCTTTGAGTCAGTTAAGTCACAGCAGATGAAGCAAATCCAGTTTTATGTATGCAGAGAACTTTGTGGATGTGACCTCACTCATCTCCAATAAAGTCTCTGTCCCACTTAAGGCAGATTTCTTGTGAATTTGGAGAGTGGTGAAATGGTGAATGCACACAAAGCAAAGGGTGATATGAAGTAATTCTAGTGGAAGCAATAGGTAATAAATGATGTTTCTGAGAGATAGGCCATCTCTGACCTTACAATGGATAGAAAATTAGATAACTGTCATTGAAGAGAATATCAGATCTGAAGGGGTAGCAACTTAAACCCAGATGACACAAGTCTGAACAGTGACTCAGGAATTGAAGGAGATGGGGGTGGGGACAACAGGACAGAGCAGCTACTGCTAGCTTGCCCATCCTGAAGGAAGGGTGATGGCTGTAGCTCATCACAGGATGACACCTACAGGAAGTGCTCGGGAGTACACAGAGGAGAACAAGCCTTCCAAGCACACACTGCCCTTTTGCAAGTACACTGGCTGGGGAAGTCAACTTCCAGACCACATTTGCCACAGTGGGCACATCTAGTGGCATTTGAAGGAGCTATCACAGGGAGGGTGAGTTCCAAGAGGGAGGGAAGGCTGTTGCATTAGTCACAAAAGCTGGCTTACACTCTACCACTTGACACACCACTGGGGGGAATGAATGGGCTGATTAGGAAACCAAGCTGGAAAGACTCTTCCCTAGCCTAGGGA
Source organism: Protopterus annectens (assembly GCF_019279795.1). Lineage (NCBI taxonomy): Eukaryota > Metazoa > Chordata > Ceratodontiformes > Protopteridae > Protopterus > Protopterus annectens. The sequence continues at coordinate 879,819,279 of NC_056739.1, read as the reverse complement.
TGGTGGTCCCTCATCCCCAGAGTAATGAATGGGCCAAATGGGTGAAGGCAAGTGGGGGCCATCATGCAGGTTAGACACAGAAACAAAAGAGGTTGAAGAGACAGTATATGCAGAATATGCTAAAGGTGCAGGTATGGCAAAGAACCTGAAAATGCAGGAAGCTTGATCAGAGAGGTGGTAATTCTGTTTCAGCCCTTCTGAGTGAAATAGTGATATCAATTACAACAGATAGTTCAGGGTACCTCAAAAATTGGAAGCATGAAAAGGACGTTGAGGTTAAGTATTACATAAGATATGAACCACTGGTTCACTATAAAAGGATAGCAAAAACAGCAAACTAAATGTTAGGTCATACATACAGCACTGCTGGACATGTGTACACTGATGATGAATAACTGGTGATGCGAAAGATCAAACCAAGCATAACATGGTTAAGAAAGGGAATCACATCAGGAAGGGGACACTGTGAGGTGCTGGTCATGGATGTGTGTCAGGGCAACCTACACAGACCCATAACCAACTGATGATCCCAGGTACATACTGTTAGGTGGTACTGGACCCTCCAATGGCCCAGTGGTCACAGTCAGCCTGCTACCCAAATTAATCAACTATTCACTACAAGAGTACCTCTGTATACCTAAGATTTTGGCCAACATAATAATCCGCTACATCTTCTATGACAGCCTCAAACAATGCAGCTGTGGTTAGTCAACAGGTGGTAGAATAAGGATACTGTCAAAGGAAAAAAACTTCAAAGACCAATGCATGTAAGATTCAGGTATGGCACCTTTATTACTTGCAGCAAGGAGACAAAAAAACATACAAATACAGGATTTTTGCCCAGTTACTACAGGCAGTATGCTTTTCTTATACTGTTCTATAAAATGTTACTTTCTATGGTTGCCGTAGTTAGACACAGCTTTCTGTATTGTTCTACAGCAAATGTTACTCAGATTTCCTGCTGATATGTTCAGATTTGAAACTCACTATATGTTACATAGAAAATGTTACTTGGATTTCCTGCTGACATGACTGGATTTATGAAAAACATTTGAGAAAAACAACCTGACTTTGGGGGCTGTATTTTCTTTAGCCCACCACAAGCTTCAATTGTGCAGCTCTAATACATATGTTACATCTCAAGGTACTTTTCTAGCTTAGGTACAAGTAAATGCTGATTGCAGTTCATATTTTCAAACAGCCTTTGTCTTCATTATCAATAGCTTCTGCAGCTGTGGATTTTCTTATAGTATAAGCAGAAAATCAATAACTCTGTTTAAATCTCATGACATTAGTAGAAGAGATACATCTATTATTATTTTCCTGACACTAGCAGAAATTGAATGTTTCCTTGTAAATTTCCAAAGCATAAGCAGAGATCATAACTGCACATATTTCATGACATTACAAGATTGGAATGCTTCTGCAGTTCATACAGATTTATGCAGTGTGAAATAGAATAAATGTGTTAACCCTCTTTAAACCTCAAATGCACTAAGCATATTACTAATACATATTTTTCTAACATTTCCCCCCTTTTAATACTTTATTCTACTTTCAAAATAAGCATAAACAGTTTTCTTCCCCTAACCTCTTCCTACTCAGGATTTGCAGTTAAGAGAGTCATTCAGTTTAAACTTATGAAAGCATTTTCAATTTTTCAACAGTTCTTCAAATTCAGCACCTTGATATAAGGTTTCCGAAACTGACATGTCTATAAAGTCTTTAATCAGTCTTTTCATGCAGGGGATGCAGCAGCAAACGCATACCCCCAGTAGGATCATTCCTACACAGATGGCAATCAGAATGTTCATTAGGATACTGCCCCACCCCCCAAACAATCTCTGGAAAAAGTTCATCAATGGGTTTGGTCCTGGTTTGGTCATGGCCGACACTTGCTGAATTACCTTGAGGTGATTGTCTATCTCGTGTTTATGGTCAGGAATATATGAACAGCACTCCTCCTGGATTAAAGCGCAAGTACCTCCTCTCGCTGCTAGGGTGCAGTCAAGAGCCATGCGGTTTTGAAGCACTATAGTTCTAATGGCATTCTGTTCATCAGTCACCAATTCTAGAGTGGAAAAGGTTGCATTGCTCATTACTTCGAGAAGTTTAGACAGTTTTCTCAGCTCCCAGATCGATTTCACTGCTCCATATGCTGGTAATATGCCTGCCCATGATATAACAGAATCATTCAAGTCCATATGTGTCAGTCCATTGTCCACAGCATGATGATTTTTCCAGGGTGCATCGATTTGTCCTACTGGATTGACAGGCTTCTTGACTGCTTCTCAAACATTTCGAATTTTCCCTCGAGGTAAGATTGCTGTGTGTCAAATGGCCAGAACCAGGTAGCCCAAAAAACAACTGCCGGAGCAATTCTCAGGTAACCACTTGTATGCTTTTCTACCACATACAAAATAACAGTCTTCTACTTTAGTAGTAACTTTACTATGAATATACACTTGTCCTGTGTGAACATTTTTCTGTCAATTATAGACAGTTGTTTGTAGAGAACAGAATCATGTTTTACTTCCTCAATTGTTTTGTGCATCAATTTAAAAATGAATCATAGTTCATATTACAATAAAAACCTGTGTTATTAGCTTTAGTATAGCATCTATAAGGAACAGTCACATTGCAACTGCTCCAACCCACCTGAACTGTTTCATTTTTGTAAAAAAACACAGTTCCCTTTTGTTGAACAGACAAGTGCAATGCTATTTTATCTTGTGCTGTAATAGTTAATGTATCATGAATCAAGTTTTCCCAGGTCTCGTTGACTGCTAGGGGGACTGAAGTTAACAATAACCCCCCCGTATGCTGTTGACAAAGCTGTGCAAATCCAGCAATTCGAGACATTGAAGGTCTCAGCATACACATATTTGATTGCCTGGTAAGTATTGAAGTTTGGGTGCCAGTCTATGTGCAACTCTTCATGTTTATTCAGTTCAGTTTGTGTGGCTGGGAAAAGAAATGGCCACAACAAAAAGATTATTGTCACTAGTACAGTTAACAGGATGATTATGCAATACTTCTGAGGAAATGGTTGTTCTGCATTCCTGTTTTCTCCAACTCTTCCGAGTAGTTTTATTTGAATTTCTCTGGATTCTATCATTTTTGCTTTTAACATGTGATCTTACTCTCTACCCTAATAGGACCTTCAGCACCGATGATTTCTTCACTGGGGTTGGGACGGATCAGTCTTATTGATCTGACCCCCCTTTGTAGCCAGACTTTGTGCTGAGGGCCCCGATGGAGAGGTAATATTTTTGTCCAGTTCAAAGTTCTTAACTAGTTTGCAGTGCATCAGGTGGATCCAGGAGGCTCACTCTGTGATCTTGACTGCAGTGGGTGTTGAAAGAAACATCTGGTATGGACCTTCCCACCTTGGTGACGTCCAGTTTCTCTTTTTAATAGTTTTCACCCAGATTCAATTCCCTGGAATCACTGCCACTTCCGATGTTTCGGCTTGTTCTTTACCTGAAACAGAATTTGACTGCAATAGATGTTTAGAATTCAACAAATTTCTCATATATTCAGCAAGTGTACAGTCAGCTTCCTGGTCTGCGGGCATGAGAGGTTTCCACTGGGGTATATAATAAGCCCTTCCAAATAGTTTTTCAAAAGGAGTCAATCCTTTTGCAGTCAGAACAGTTCTCATGCTCAACAGTGCCAGGGGCAGACAGTACACCCAATTCCTTTCTGTTTCTGCTATTAATTTTCATAGCTTATTCTTTAAAATTCCATTATGCCTCTCAACTAGCCCTGCAGATTGCAGATGATATGCACAATGAATTTTTAAAGAAATACCAAAATGCTTACTTAACTGCTGTATGGTTTAGTTTACAAAGTGTGTACCGTTGTCGCTGTAGATCCTTTCCGGAATGCCGAATCTAGGGATGATTTCTTTGACAAGGACTTTCGCTACTGTAGCTGCATCTGGATTTTTGGTTGGAAAGTCTTCCACCCATTTGGAAAACATATCTACAATGACAAGACAATACTTCTTATTTTTACATTTGTTCAATTCTATGAAATCCATACAGATAGTATGAAACAGATATGGTGGTGTAGGGAAACTCTCTTGCTTGGGCTTTAACGTCCCTTGTGCATGATGTTTATTACAAATTTGGCATATCAAACAAAATTTTTTAGAATAGTTTGTAAATCCATATGTTGTGAACACTCGGTTCACCAGCTGTACCATCCCCCCTGTTGAGACATGGCATTGCCCATGGCTCAACAAAGCTGCATATCTAAACAAATTAGATGGTAGTATCGGTTTCCCTTCTTTAGAGATGTACAGCCCCTTTTTGAGAATCGCACCTCGTTTTACCCATCTTTCTTTTTCAGCTTGTGTAGTGAGTGTCTGCATTGTCTTTAACATTTCTAAGTCTAAAATCTCAGAGGGTTGTAGTTCCTCATTTAAAAGAAATACTTCTGAAGCTGCTTGTTTTGCAGCTGTATCAGCTCTCGCATTACCTTTTGAAATCCTATCTCATTGCTTGGTATGAGCTGTGCATTTACAAATAGCTACTTTCTGAGGTAACTGAATAGATTCTAAAAGATCTAAAATAAACTTTGCATGATTGATAGGTTTGCCAGTAGATGTTATCATTCCTCGGTTTTTCCACTGTTGCACAAAAACATGTACAGTAGAAAAAGCGTACTGGCTGTCAGTAAAAATGTTTACACATTTACCCTTTGCTAAGATACATGCCCGTGTCAAGGCAATCAATTCTGCTGCCTGTGCAGATAAGTTGTGTGGTAAAGGTTTTGCTTCTATAACCTCAGCATCAGAAACTACAGCATATCCTACTAGGTTCTGTACTGCAGGACCCCTTTTGCATGAACCATCCATGTAGTATGTCACCTCGGCATCATCCAAGTGGACATCCGTGAGATCTTTTCTAGGCAGTGTCTTTTACTCAATCACCTGCAGGCAGTGGTGTGGTGTGCCATCTGCAGGGGTTGGGAGCAGGGTAGAAGGGTTCAAAGTTGTGCATCATTCCATTGTCATGTGAGGTTGGCTCAACAATATAGTCATACAGGAAAGATGCCTAGCAAGGGAAAGATATGCTACCTTCTCTTGCAGTAAAATAATTGCGACTGCATGAGGCACTCTCAAAGTGAGAGGGTGAAATAAAACTACTGAGGCCAAAGCCTGTACTGCCATTGCAGCTGCAACTACTGCTTGTACTCAGTGAGGTAAAGACTGTGCCACTGAGTCTAGTTGTGATGAATAATAAGCAATGGGGCATTGCTTGTTCCCATGCTGTTGTGTTAACACTGATGTCATATAACCTTGCTTATAATCTACAGTTTGGAAAAAACGTTTATGGTAGTTTGGTAATCCCAGAACTGATGAGGACGCTATTAACTGTTTCAGTTTGCAGAAAGCAGATTCTGCCTCTGGTGTCCATTGTAACAAATCCTGTGCTGCCATAGGCATTTTATATATCAGGTCAGTCAGAGGTGCAGATTCCAAGGCATAGTTTGGAATCCAGCTCCGGCAAAAATTAGTTATACCCAGGAAGGACATCATTTCCTTCTTGGTAGTGGGTTTTGGTGCTTGCAAAATAGCTACTTTTCTGTCCTCATCTAATGTTCTACCCTCTTTGGATATTACATATCCTAGGTATTTGACTTGTTTTTTCCAAAGCTGCAGTTTATTTTTGTTTACCTTATGTCCTTCAGTGGCTAAAAATCGTAATAGCACTATGGTATCTTCTTTGCAATCTTGCTAGGTGGGGGCCACCAGCAGGATATCATCAACATAAAGTAAAATCTGACTGCCTCTTGGTGGGGTAAATCCCGCCAAGTTGCTTGCCATTTCTTGTGAGAATATTGTTGGACTTTCACAATATCCCTGTGGTAGTTGCATATATGTATACCTTTTCCCCTGAAATGTGAATGCAAACCAATATTGGCCGTCAGGGTGTATCGGTATCAAAAGAACGCGTTGCTAATATCTACCACAGAAAAATGTTTCTGTTGAGGTTTTAAATCATTCAACAGTGTGTGTGGGTCTGGCACTGTAGGTGCCCTTGGTATTACTGCGTCATTTACAACTTGTAAATCTTGGACCATACACCATTCTCCATTTGCTTTCGTAACAGGAAATAAGGGTGTGTTACATGGTGAATCAGGAGATTCCACCAGTACCCCTTCCTTAACTAAAGCTGCTATAATAAGTTTGATTCCTACCTCTGTATCTTTTCTTAAGGGATACTGTCTTTTCTGCGGTCTAAATGCTGACTTTGGCATGATAGTAACTGGTCCTGCTGTACGAAGTCCTACATCTGATTTTCCTGTTGACCAGAGAGTTTCTGGTATATTCTGTAAGGCATTCTCTTCCTCCTTTAATAGGAGTGCTAATTAGCTGTCGTTTCTAGACTGCAAGTGTACGGCTGGGCGGGTCTGAGTTATCCAATTCAGCTTCTGTACTTGTATTCCCTGTTCTGACAGTTCTAATTCTGTCTGTTTTTCCCATCTCGTGACTTTTTCTCCTAAGTCTGCCCATTCTATGTTTTTGTCCTTAGTTAAGCTAACATGTGGTAATCGATTAGATTTATAGACTGCAAAGAACTCCTGGGGCAATGAACAGCTGGCTACACTGTTCTCTTCTGTGTCCCAGTACAGATTACATAATATCAATCTGTTTACATGATTTTTAAACAATTCTTGCTCATATTCCTTATCAGGTCCTGTCGTGTTACAATAATACAGGGTACAGTGCAACAAGTATTGCTTATCAATGTCAAGGGAGGGGAACTTGCTAATGGCTACATTCAGTAATTCTTCGGTCACAGTCCCTGGACCAGTCGTAACCAAGTCCTGGCTGTACCAATAAAACATTTTACCCTCCGATTGCACTGCAAAGGTATCAATTTGTCGCTGTGCTTCCATACTCTGCATGGTTGGGACTACTGCTATACCGAATAGCTGCATAAGGTCTCTGCCCAAGAGGTTTACTGGGCATTTTGCAGAAACAACAATTTTGCTTTTTTGAGTCAATCCTGAAACAGGATCAGTTATTACAATGTTACGGAGTGGGGCTCCCAGTACAGCCGTCCATTAGCTGCTTTTACTAGTATGTAATCAGGTGACTCTGAGTTTTCTGACAGTTTGGAGGCATGTATCAGGGTTCGTGATGCCCCTGAGTCACACAAAAATTTGACTTCCCACCCTTCTACCAAGACTGTAACTTCTGGTTTTGTGTCCGCTAAATAAAGCTCCAAGCTCAATAAAGCTAAGTCTAATATTTCATTTGCTTCACTGTCCATAACTTCCTGCACTTCCCCTATCTCTTCTGTCACATCCTCTATTCCCTCTATCACATTCTCATTTGTCTTTTCTCCGCTATCCCCTTCTAGTGATTCCTGACTATCATATAGTCAGCCCGCACCCTCCTTGTCTTCTGTGGTTGCCTTCTTGTTTTTCTTGCAATCCCTTGCCAAGTGTCCCTTTTTACCGCATTTAAAACATTCTCCCCTTTTCTTTCGCCCTTCAAAGTCATCTGATCGCTGATCAGATTGGTTGTTTCCCTGGGCATTTTCCTTGCCCTTTTTCCTGGACTGTATTACATGAACTTCTGCTCCATCTTCTACAGAAAATACTTGAGCTTTCTTTTTCTTTTTGCTATTAAAATGCCTTTCGGCATGCCTAGCATATTCAAGTAATGACTGTAATCTGCTTGTATGATGATCTACTATGTGTTTTGTAATAAAACTGCTAATGGGTGCAATACTGCCTTTTAAAAATGCATTCTTTAACTGCTGTTCATATGGGGAATCTTGTGTCTGATCTTCAGGAACCTGCATTCCACAGTGGTTATTAAAACATTCTAATAATCTGGCATAATATCGGTCAACAGTTTCACCTTCTTGTTGGATGCATTGATTAATGCAAGTCCAATCTGCCCTAGGCTTCCATTTCTCAGAGATGCGGTCTGTGAGACCTTTTACTCTGTTGTCTAGTTCTGCGCTGCTATGTGGGAGGGGTCTGTGTGCAGCATCACGGGGATTCCAGTTGCCACTAATCATGTGCCAATCTGGCCCTACAATTTGTCTAACTACTTTTTCTACCTCTTCTCAGTTTAAATTATAACTTAGCCTCATTCCTTGTAAATCTTCCGAGAATTTTCTAAAATTAACTTTTGAATGGGGAATTCCCTCAGTGGCTTTCCAGATATCTTCCGGAGTCCAGGGTCTATACACTAGAATAGTTGGGTCCTGACCATCTTGTCCTGCCTGAGGATTAAGTACTTCTATGAGTGGGCATATTTCTTCTTCACTCATAGATCGTGAATTCTTAACCATTTGATATAACTCAATGCCTTCATTTGAGTTACCTGCCCGTGTTCGAGACCTGGTCCCGATGGGATCTCTAATAAATGGTTTTGCTTTTGTAATGTCTCTATTTTCAGTTGCAACAGGATATCGTGGGGGTGGACTAACCTGTTCACTAGCTTCATATTCTGGTAAGGGAGGCGGAGGGGCCAACGCTATTATTAAATTATTGTCCTCCTTATCTAAAAACATTGCTTTTGAATCGTTGTTCTTTTGTTCCCTACGGTTTACTTCCTCAATCCACTGGTGTGCCTGAGGAATTCCAAACTGGCGTTGCTTTTTTACCCGACATTTGGAATCAGTTTTGAGCTGTTTGACAAGTTTGACAAGCGAGCATTTTTCTAATTTACTGTCAAATTCATACTTATTAACCCATTTAGAATAGTATTTAACATTGTCAGCGCACTGCGACTGCTTGTATTTTGCGGGTCTTTTTGTGCAATTATTACCCATTTTGTTCTACCCTTTTAATCGTTATGCAACTTCTCTTATTTTTAACGTGGTACCACGGATTTTGTTATAGTCTCTTCAGAATGACTGCCTACCTATTCTGTTTTCCCTGATCTATGACAAGACACTACTCTTTTCTGTCCCTGACTTGTAAAATACAGTCTTGACAAAAACAATACAAATCTAGTCCCTGATCTAAAACAGAAAAAGTAGATTCACCTTACCTGAGCCTTCGTGATTGATCACCTGGTTCGTGAAAACCCATCCTTCAGTCGCAGATCAGAAAGTGGCTGGCCTCTTTTGCATGACAATTCAGTCGGAGGGCTTTTCAAATAAGAAGAACCGATTTGGTTTCTTCCCCTTATGGTTTCAACCACTTAGCCCGTCTGATCCGAGGCAAAGAGAGGATTTCCGGTCCAAAGGACCAATCTGTCAAAGGAAAAAACTTCAAACACCAATGCACGTAAGGTTCAGGTATGGCACCTTTATTACTTGCAGCAAGGAGACAAAAAAACATTCAAATACAGGATTTTTGCCCAGTTACTAACAGGCAGTATGCTTTTCTTATACTGTTCTATAAAATGTTACTTTCTATGGTTGACATAGTTAGACACAGCTTTCTGTATTGTTCTACAGCAAATGTTACTCAGATTTCCTGTTGACATGTTCAGATTTGAAACTCACTATATGTTACATAGAAAATGTTACTTGGATTTCCTGCTGACATGACTGGATTTATGAAAAACAATTGAGAAAAACAACCTGACCTTGGGGGCTGTATTTTCTTTAGCCCACTACAAGCTTCAGTTGTGCAGCTCTAATACATATGTTACATTTCAAGGTACTTTTCTAGCTTAGGTGCAAGTAAATGCTGATTGCAGTTCATATTTTCAAACAGCCTTTGTCTTCATTATCAATAGCTTCTGCAGCTGTGGATTTTCTCATAGTATAAGCAGAAAATCAATAACTCTTTGTTTAAATCTCATGACATTAGTAGAAGTGATACATCTATTATTATTTTCCTGACACTAGCAGAAATTGAATGTTTCCCTGTAAATTTCCAAAGCATAAGCAGAGATTATAACTGCATATATTTCATGACATTACAAGATTGGAATGCTTCTGCAGTTCATACAGATTTATGCAGTGTGAAATAGAATAAATGTGTTAACCCTTTTTAAACCTCGAATGCGCTAAGCATATTACTAATACATATTTTTCTAACAGATACCCATCCCAAGGGAGGTCTTCACCCCTCCTGGATGAACCATCCACATCCCCCATCATCAGACCCATTACAAGACAGAACAGATGAAGGTATTGATACAGGTTTTCTGATAGTCTCAACTGTCATCTTCCTCATCAGGTAGACATGCAGGGTTGATGCACAACGGCACAAATACCATAGGTGTGATATGTCATTGAAACACACTAAACTAAGGCAGACATCAATGATTCACAACCTTCCTTACAGCAAGTCATTCCCACCTCATGTGAAAACCCAGCATACTAATGAGCTGAAAGACAAAACTGCATGCATTATAAGTTCCTATTGGAGGGTTATAAACTTAGAAGGAAAAAAAAAGCACACACTACCATCCCTAGGCACTCTCATTTTACATTTCAGCTTACCACTCCTGCAACATTTTCAGGCATGCATTGTTTCAGGTCATCATAGAAACATCTGCATTGTTTTGCAGACCACTGAATCCTGTAACCTTAGCAAGCATGAAGTCCAGATCATGGCAGCTTTCCACCTTTTTAAAAAATCCACCATAATGACCCATAAGCTGCTGCCTGAAGTGGGTATGAAAGGGTTTAAAGAAATATCTTCATCTCCTTCACTCATCATGAAGAAGCTGTATGTCTGCAAGAACTACCATCCATCTCTGACTCACAGGATGCCAAATGCCACATGGTATACCAAAATAGCAGAACCACACATAAGTACATATGCCTGAGAGACTCATGTCATACAAACAGGGATTTGCATAGCTCATATGCATGTGCAGGTCTCAACATCAACCATGGGAATTCAAAAGCACAATGGTGGTTATCAGGTATGTGCTGTTCATTTTAGGCTCACTGCATGAAAGTGGAATTAAGTGAATCTAGAGCTGCAGTGGTACAGCGGTAGCATTGTTGCCTCACAGCAAGAGGTTCTCCCGTTCAATTCTCGGCTGGTGTGCGGGGAGTGCCTTCTGTGTGGAGTCTGCATGTCCTCCCCACGGTTGGATGGGCATTCGAAAGACATGCGTAAATGGATGTGCCTTAGTTGGAGGTTGGACGTCAAGCTGGCACCTCGGCGTTCATTAAAATCTACTGCCAATCATTAGCGGACCAGAGTTCCACTGTGGCGACCCCTAACCTGGAAAAGCTGAAAGACAAACAACAACAACATAGTCATTCATGGTAGAAAGCATCATTTGCCCTCTTAGACCACAAAGTAATTTACATTTGTGGAGTTCAGCTTGGATTCACAATTTCAGTTTATTATAATCTGCATGTTGCACGGTACTGTGTAGTTTTTATAGCAGCAGATATACTGCTTTTACTGGTAATGTATATGACTTCCATTCAAACAACTGCTCAGACAAGGGCATGACAAGAGGAGGAATGTTTTGATATGGGTATGTTGTACATGTTAACATAATGTTTGGACCAGTTTGCCTATATGTTTTATTGGCTATATTGGCAGTTATTACGCTCTCTGGGTGGGGGTCTTTTTCTTTCTGTTATTATTTGGTTCTAAAACAATAAATCAATCAATTATAATACAAACAACTATTTGCATAGGTCCACAGCTGATCAATACATCAAAGTTATACATATCAACAACAATTAATATTTTTCAAGCACGTCTAAGTTTAACCCAAGATTTATATAAATGTGTAATATTAGAAGTTCTCATCTTTATAGTATGCAATTCTCTACTGGAAAAAAATTTGTTATACTAATAAATTCAACACTAGAAGGGGTAACTTTACTTTTCTAATTTCTAGTAATTACTTTTCTGGCTACAGCAAGAATAGATGAAAGAAGAGACACTTGGTTTTGGAAATATCTCAGGAACTGTAGCATTAAATAAAACTAAATATTTAGAAATATTACATCTATCTGACCATATAACTTCACATTCATATATCATATGCATCCAATCAGCTATTATTTCAGAATCACATTGCCAGCATTTAATTTTATTTGATTTATACATAACTGTAATTTTGTTAGAACTGGCAAAAGCTCTGTGTTTAAATTTCGAACTGAAAAGTTCCAGTATAGTGAAGGCATAGTTTTATCTGTAGATTTTAATGTAATTTTCTTATATTCTTCAGAGAAGTCATCATTGTTAATTTTTGAGTAGTAGTTCCAATATATATATTATCTAAATATGTGAAATCTAATTTAAGAATGTTATAAATTTGTGGCAAATGTGATTTATTTCTCATTACATTATTACTTATATTTATTAAGAATTCAAATAATTTGGGGAATGATTTATCTACTTTAAACATCTTATTAATCTCTGTGTTCACAAAGCCTCTAAATATTTGTAAAGTTAACCAGTTCTCAGAATCTTGATTATATTTGGACCTTAAATTTTCAACAGTATATGTGTGTGTGTGTGTGTATATAAATCTCTCTCTCTCTCTCTATATATATATATATATATATATATAAATACACACACACACATACATGTGTATATCAGTAACATTTAAGAATTGATGCCAATACATTAAGTTACTTTGTTGTTTCAATGCTAGCATTTCGTTGATGTTATGAGTTTCTAAACAGTCATTTGTATATGCAACTGAAAACATAGAAAATATTAAGTCTTTAATACAATGGTTAGAATATGTGAACTTTTGGAAAGAGGAAATTATGTTGTTTAAATAGGGAATTTGAGAAGAGGGTGTAATTCCATTTGGGCAATAATCTTTTAATAACCAGATAAAACTATTTAGGGACTATTTGTTTTTGAGTGTTTGTGATATATTTATTTACTAGTAATATTTCCTGATGTATTTGTTTCCATTTTGAGTCATGTGATGAATTTATCCACAACATATACATTTTACAATTGTTGAAGCAGCATACAATTGAATATTAGGGAATCCTATTCACCATTATCCCAACCTTTTATGTGCCAATCAAAGGAAACTCTTGATTTATTAGGATGCCAAAAAAATTAAGTGGAATCTAATTTATTTTCTTCATCATTTTTTTGTTGTGGAGGTAGTACTAAAGATTGTAAGACAAACAATATTTTACTGAGAATTACCATCTTAGTAAGCATTAATCATTCTTCCATGGTAAAGAAGAATTTGTTCCAATTTATGACTAGACTCAAAATTTTATCAACAACCTGCTGAAAGTTGGTTTGTATTATTTACTATTAGACATAATAGCCATAAGTAAGGTATTTCATTTCATTGTTATTCTAATTGAAGTTAGAATATTTTTGTATGAATTTTTTTTTTATTTTATTATGATTAAATCTTAGGTTCAAGGTTTCTTCAGACTGATTTATAGGACTAATTATATGTTCTAATGAATTCTCTATGTTTCCTATTGTTAGTAAAATATCATTAGCAAAGAGGTGAATCTTTAGTTTGAAATCTTCTTTTATTTTAACATCATTAATGTTCTTATTGAATCTAATACTATTAGCAAAGGGTTCTATAGCTAATGCAAAAAAGTAAAGGTGATGATGGACAGCCTTGCTTCATGCTTTTTTGTAATTTAAAGAAATTAAAAACAATAACCTATTTTAACAGAAGCACAAGAGTTGTTTGATAGCTTAGAAATTAATTCAATTAGCTCAGGTGAAAGATTATACACTTTAAGTGTTTTATGGGTCTATATCAGATCATTGAACATTGAAAATAGTGAACGATGATTAATTGACCCTATTTCAGTGAAAGCTGAAAATATCGACAGCTCAGAACAGCGATTTCTTTCCTAGGGAAAGAAATCACTGTTCCAACAACAACAAAAAAAAAAGTAAACTGTTAAAACACATACGCACCTACCTAAACCCTACTTCTTACCCAAAATAAAAAAGTAAACAATTTAAAACATATATCCACCTAACATAACCCTACTTCTAACCCCCCAAAAAAGAAAACATATATACACTTAACTAAACCCTACTTCTAACTCTAAGGTGTATGCTAAATATATTATTATATATGCACTTACCTTAACCTACACCCTAACTCTAAGGTCAGTAACTACTGCACATTTATGTTCGGGAGCCATACCGGATAAGGCAATCTCTGAGACCGCACTACAGTGAAAAAGATGGCAAACTAATGAAGCGGCCAAGTGACTTCTTTCCCAGGGAAAGAATTTGCTGAAAAGCTGCTTCGCTATTTTGCCTGTTCACTATTTTAAGTTCGGTGAAAATGCATACGATAGAATGCGTTTTCAATGACGTGATAGGGTCCCTGTTTTAGACAGGGATGAACAATTAACTGAGTAAAAAGCCTTATCTGAATCAGACTAATGATAAAAAGTTCTTTTTTATTTTTATTTGCATAGTCTATTAATGTATGCATTATTATTATTATACTATCCTGTACTTGCCCCGCGGTGGTGGTGCAGCAGTAGCGTTGTCACCTCACAGTAAGATGCTGTCCGGTTCAATTCTCAGCTAGAGCATCTTCTGCGTGGAAACATGCATGAATGGGCGTACCTTCGTTGAAGGTTGTGCGTCAGGCCTGGCAAGCCAGTACGTAAAAATCAACTGCCAATTAGTGGACCGGAGTTCTGCTGTGACGACAACTAAGTGGGAAAAGCTGAAAGACACAAATTATCCTGTACTTGCCTATTTAAAATAAAATAAATCAAAAAGCACAAGAGGAGGTAACACAAGAAATTTGTGGTTCTTTTAAGAAATTTTCTTTTTCTGTATTGGAAGTATGTTCCATTGACATGAGAGATGGGGATTTTAAAAATTTTTTAGAGCAAAGAGAAGCTATTTGGCAAATTAAGTTGAAATCTGACAGGACACCAGGTCTGAATGAATTTATTAATCTCAAATGTTTTTTGAAGGACCGTAAGTTGTGTGTCAATAACAAGGCTGATGTAGCTTCCTTTTTATATAAGGTGTATTTAATTGTTTAATTATGAATTATTTTAATTAAGCATGTAATTATATTTAATTGATAGGTGTATTTAAGATTGAGGTTTTATTGTTGATTATTCTGAAGTCGGTTGATGAAAGCGGACAAATAAACTTCTGGTACGCTATTTTGTGGAGCTTGCCCATTTCTTGTGTTACCTCCTCTTGTGCTTTTTGATTTATTTAGTTTTATTTGGCTTTGTTTTTTGGAGTCTATTTAAAATAAACCCAGTTTAATCATTAATTAGTTTAGGTATAAATAGATTAATTCTGTTAGTTAAAATGGATAGCAACATCTTATAGTCCACATTTAAAAGTGAAATGAGTCTGTATGATGAAGACTTTGTGGGATCTTTTTATTGTTTTAAAATAAGTGATATAAGGGAATATTCCCATGATGGGGGACTTCAGTTGTTTTTATTTCTCTATAGACCTTATCTAATATTTTATATAGCTCTGGTATAAAGCCATCTAAGCCAGACAACTTATTATTTTTTTAACTTTTTTTATTTCATCTTTTATCTCTGTTAAAGTGAATGTTCTATTATTTTTTTTTTTTTATTTGTTCACTTGTTATTTTATTATTTATATTTTCCCTTAGTAAAGTTTCAACTACATCATTATTATCTAGGTCATTATTATTATTATTTATATTTTCACAACATATTTTAAAGCCCTCAAGAATGCCTTTAATATCTGTTCTTCTTTCTTTTTTATTATTTATAGGTATTTCTTTGATATGATTTAGTTTATTCATTTTCTTTGATCTAAGAGCAAGTTTATGCAAGCTTATAGGGTTTACTAAATACACCTGAAGTTTATGTTTTTCCAGATTTAATGAAACTTTATGATTTAGAATTTCAACATATTTTGTATTTATGTTTTTAAGTTAAGATTGACTGATAATGTCATTTGGTTTTAGATTTAACTTTAGTTTGGGTCTATTTCGGCCTGTAGTGTATGCAATTCTTTGTCCCATTCTCTTGTTTTACTAATATACCAGCTTGTAACTCTTCCATTTAAGTAAGCCTTTAGTGAATCCCACAGGACAATGTCAGATATTTCACCATTCATGTTTATTTCTAGGAAATTTTTGCTCTCTTTAACATCCCAATCCTTGAAACCTTTTGTTTTAATAATGTATGCTTGTAATCCCCTGTGATGTATTAAACTGTCAGTTTTTAAAATAATATTAAAGATTATAGTATTATGGCCCAATAATGGATATGAAACTATTGAAACTTCTCTGATATGTGATAACAGATTGAGACAAAAATTTTAGCAATATTTGTGTTCCATATCTATATGAATAATGGGTAAATTGAAGTGAGTTTGTTTTCCTTAGCCCATATATATCCTTTAAGGGGTGGGAGGGTGGCCTAATGGTTAAGGTGTTTGCCTTACAAACACAAGGTGCAGGGTTTGAGTCTCACAAGGGATAATTGGCTAGGCTTAAAATGGCTCGCAAGGGCAGTTAGCTTAGTATGAACCTATGAAACTATAAATTCATTAGATTTACAAAATGTTTTAAGTGTTTGGCTGAAGATGTGATTCTCAGCTTTCTATCTGCAATGGAATCCTTGTCTGATAAAATACAATTAAAATCACCAGCCATTATAACTTTACCTTTCATGTAACAAGCGATAGTGTCCAAGTAATTTTTTTGCAATTTTAGCTGCAACCACTGGAGTCCAATAAGAATTCACTAATGCATATAGTTTTCTGTTCCACTCAGTTATAACACTGCTTAACATACCATTTTATCAACATAGGTATCTTTTACTTTTAGCATTACTGGTGAGTTTTTCCATTAAATGAGGGTGCCTGTTCTTTTAGCTCGAAAGCCAGAACCTGCAAAAAACAAATAATTCTTAATGAAAGTTTATTTACATCTTTATTAAGTAAATGTGTTTCCTGAAGAAATACTATTTACTGGATTATTCAATACATTAATATTAATAGCTATGCATTTAAAATCAGACATTTATATAAGAAAAAATACAGGTATAATGAAATCACATTTATGTACAGAACTTAATACATACTTTATATGGCTTCACTATACAATCTCGAAATACAGAAATGTCGAATTTCAGTATTTCGAGACTGAATAGTCGAAAAACTACATACACGAAAAGCCACAATCATGAATACTACAACTGCGACCATTCACACACACACACACACACACACACACACACACACACACACACACACACACACAAACCAGGACATAATCACACACACACACACACATACACCTATCTAACTAAAAAACATAACAACACACACAAACACACAACCTACCTATAAGCAGGGGGGCAAGCACCCCCTGCACCCCCACACCCCCCTACTTATATATTCTAACTCTGAGGTCACACTAAACACAGAAACACACAACAAACACCACAGCGCTCACACACACACTAAAATCCCTACCCATTATCCTCAAACACACAGCACTTACCTGAAACCCCAGATAAATCCACAAACCGCACCACACATCACGAACACGACACGATAGCGGCTGATTCGACATTTGCAGATTCGGCATAGTGTAGTTTTGGTTAACTGCACTTTCCACTATTCGGTCTCGACGTACTGAGTTTTGACATTTCAGTATTGTCTAGTGTATCCCTTTATATACAACAATATGAAATCTTCACCTATAGACAAAACCTTTGAAACAAATTTAAAATTAACTAATGATATAACCCTAAAGCATTCTACCATGGAATAATGCATCAAAGGGAATATTGAAAAAGATGAAAAAACTACCTCTTAAACTTTCCATTAGACTAACAATGCTTAGCTCATGCTTCTGATTCATATTAATGTTTCATATTTTTAGTATGCATCATCTAAAAAAGCCCATCAGTGAGTTATTATGAATAAGAAAAGCTAAACAGGTGTTCACAATCCTTATTATGAGTTAACCAAACTGAATATCTCTACAGTCATCTTTCCCTGTATCTCAAATTATCTCTCTAGGGAGGAAATCAGTTCATATTTTCATATTTATTAATTTATATGCCAGACTATATTACATTTTTTCCATTTCATTTACTGTGTGTAAAGTTGTTCATAGAATTGTAAGTTCATACATTAGTACCAGGCTAACTGCCCTTTCGGGCTATTCCAAGCCCAGCCAAATACACCAAGTGAGAATCAAACCCTGCACCTTGTGTCTATAAGGTGAACACCTTATCCACTATGCCATCCTCCCACCCATATAGACATATTTATATTCTTAACTATACATATTTACTTATTCTGATCACTTTCTATTTTTCATAGTTTCATAGTATAGTACTTGTGTATACTATGCCTTGTACTACTGTATTCCTGGGTTTTATAGTTTAGCTATAATCCTAGTGTAGAATGTCATATAACAAATTTATATTTACCTTTATATATTTGATACTCTTTTATCAGTGCTATTTTTCCTTAAATGCTATGTCTAACCATATCTCAACAAACATCTGAAAAATCTTCCCTTTTAAGATTCAAATTTTCTGTAATATTTTGTTCTGAGATATTAAGTTTTGTCATTAAAAATGGACAATAACAGAGAAGCATAATCTTTTTTTTTTATTAGAACTATCCTTTTGGTATACTTCAAGCATTCAGGACTGTTTAATAACTGCAAGTAGTTTAAAATGCAATTCACTGTCTTTTGTGTATTATCTAATTTGTATTCATTGACATTTTAGCACATGATTCAAAGCAATGATTATTTACTTTTAGGTAGGAAGAATTAACCTGAACAGTTCTTAGAATTTTCAAAACTCCCGCAGCTTCACAGAAGTGCTAATGACTCTAATTAAGCTGTTTCAAGCTAGTCCTCATGACAAGGGTTTGCAAATGAACAGTTTATCAGCTACAATTCACACAAAAAATGTTCCCAAGTGAATTTAAGTCACCTCTACATTATACATCAAACTCTCAAACCCTTCTAAAAAACTAAAAAACAACAAAAACATTTCAAAGTATGTTAACCAGTAAAATGTTACTGTATTTAAATAAATAAAATTTAATGATTCAGTAAGCACTATTTGTTTGAGATGTTTAATACAAAGCAGACTGTCATTTTTTAAAGGAGACATAGCATATAAACTTGCATTAAAAGAATGACAGTTATGTGTGATCCAGGTTTAACTTGTAAAAGTGTGAATGTTACTCTAATTATTTCATAACATTGCAAAATAACTTTTATATATGTAAGAAACTATATTTATTTATACTTTGCAACATAGCATAACTTTATTGGATAATACTGCATGTCAAGTATATTATCAGTAGCAAGCATTCAGAACTATGTAATAACTGACAGTGGTTTGGAATACAATTCACTGCCTTTTGCTTATTATCTAACTTATATTCTTTGATATCTTAGCATATGATTCAAAATATTAAGATTATTTACTTTTAGACAGGAGGAAGTAACCTGGACAGTTTTAAGAATTTTCAGAACTACCGCAGTATCACAAAAGTGCTCATCACTCTAAATTTCTGTTGTTTTAAGCTGGTTTTCATGATAAGGCCTTGAAAATGAACAGTCCATCAGTTACAATTCACATAAAACACTCGCAAGTGAATCAAAGCCACCACTACCTTACACATCAAACCCTCAAACCCGTCCAAACTACTAAAAAACAACAAAAATCATTTCAAAGAAATATCATTTAATGATTCTTTAAGCACTATTTGTTTGAGATGTTTAATATAAAGCAGACTGTCATTTCTAAAGGAGACAGAGCATATAAACTTGCATTAAAAGAATGAGTTACTGTGATCCAGGTTTAACTTGTAAAAGTGTGAATGTTACTCGAATTATTTGATATAATTCCAATAAAAACTTTTATATATGTAAAAAGCTATATATTTTTATACTTTCCTGGCTGCTATTGCACGTCAAGTAAGAGAACCCAGAATGTAACTTAACATGCCTCTTTAGTGTCATTTGTTGCATCTTGTATTATATTTAATAGTACATTACACAACTATGCCAAGATATCAGAAAGTGTGCCATCTAACATAAGTGTCATAATAATGCTTAACTTTTAATAAAATGTATCGTTTAACCTTTAAAACTTTAAATGAAAATAAGTGGCTTTAATTTCATATATAGCTAAAAGAATCAAACTCTTAACATTTTTAAAAAAGGAACTAGTAAACATCTGAAGCAGTGAAAGAAAGAAATGATTTACCTTGTAAAAAGTAATATTCAGCACCTGTTCATAAGTATTCAAGCACTTATTTAAATTAATAAGAATTCATAACCATGAAATATATTGATTTTCATTTGTCCTTCAGTTTTTTACTGTTTTTGTCTTTTATTAACCATCCAACTCTTGTTGCATTTCTCTTCAAAGAAGTTGATAGATTCTAGTTCATTTAGTCTGTTTTTTCTAATATTTTATTTTTGGCATAAAGTCCATTGCATCTTCCAAGATGTTAAAAATCTTCTTTCCTTCTGGAAGGTGAATCTTTATTTTTGCTGAAAACAAGATTTGTGCTTTAATTTTGTTTTTCTTTAAACTTTTAACAAGTGCTTTTCTCTTTGTCATTACTAATGTCGAATAGTTATTGTCAACTCTTACAGTATTTTCTTTAATTGTAACTGGATAATTAGTCCATGCAGCTTTTAAGACTAAAACCTTATACTGTCTTGAGAAAAATCATGGACCTTGGTGAAGGTGTTTTTTTTTTTTTTTAAGAAGACTTGTGATCCATGTGTCCTCGATGCCAAATGAAAAAGCTTCAGGCAGGTTCTAAGTTTTAAGCAGCCAGGTATTAGGGAATTGAATCATACTGTCTCCCTCTTCTTTTTCAGGAATCCTGTAAATCCTGATGTTATTCTTTCTAGATCTGTTCTCTCAGTCTTCTATTTTTCCCAGAATAAGTTGTTTTATTTCAGAAGAAATTCAGGGTTATTCTCATTTTCAAGTAATGTTCCATCAAAATTAGAAATTGCCTCTTCTATACTCACAATTTGTGATGATTATTGTTTAAGAGATTTACTCAGCACTTCAACTTGTTTTTTACATTCCTCTTTAAAATTGTCCATTTTGCTTTCTAATTTATCTGTCTTTGCAGATAACTCACTGATGTTACTTAGGATAGCCTGTATGCCTTTTTTCATACTACTGTCTTGTACACTGGGTTTAGAGTGGCTCATTCTGAGACAATTAGTTCTTTCTAGTTTTCTTGACAGGAAAAAAAGCAATTAAAAAAGGCTCAAACTTTTTTTGTAGTATATCTTTCAGCAGATGTTCAACTATAAATCCATCAGTTTTGAAACATTCTTTTTGAGTTTTCTTAGTAAAAATCTTGTCAGAGATGTTAAAATGAAGCAGAGCTAAAAAAAAAAAACAGTGTTGTTAACTGCTCACCATCTTGACCATGTCCCCAAGGGCCTTTTCCATATCATGTCTTTAGACTACTCTACAGCCTATCTTCTCACAAGAAAGAATGCCTACATGCTGTGAATGTTGCTGGGGTGTGGTGGGGGGACTTTACCATGCCATATAAGCAAGCTATTTTATGGGTTATCCTCTCTCAAAATCATTGTGTGTAATTACAGGCTTGCATACCATGAATATGTGTCGGTGTGGAACAGGTACAATCTCAATAGCTGTAGACAATTCTTTAGCAATACATATCCCTATTACTATAGTTTGCTTTCTTTGTGTACAGACAAGTTCTGGTGCAGGCACACATTGTGCATGACCTTTGGATAACAGGTAGATGAGGTGTAAACCAGCCATTAAGGGATAAGTGTAGCAGTCTGTGCTGCAGCATATAAATGCAGTGGTAGAACTGCCCACTTAGCCAGGTTTGCCTTCACTTGAACAATGTTATCATCTCTACCAAGTAGAAGCCACAGAAGACTGTTAGGGAGAGCTCTGCCACAGGGGGTGAGCCACCAGACTCCACAAAACTGTCAGATGTGACAGCTCTTTTATCACTGGGAAGAAGGATTGCATGCGGATTTTCTCCCTGCTGGTGGTGCTGTTACTGTTGCTAGGCTGACCTACTCCACCCATGTTACATTGGTTGATAAAGCTGGTTTAGTGGTATACAGCAATGGTTTTCATACACAGCCATTACACTAGTGGATGCATCCTGACAAAGCAGGCATGATGTACATTTCTTTTATAGGCACATTGGCAGTACAACAGGTTGCCACCACCAGAGAAAGTAAGGCTGCATAATAAATAACTAAATAGTTGAATACATTTAGAATGCTGTCCTGCATGTCACATGTGCACCTTTGTAGCTTATTTCAGGTATTCAGTATGGTGAATACCTTAAAATAAGGTATTCACTATGGTGTTCTCTATGTTGTACATTCACAAAAAGCAGTAGTGATGGAAAGCATGTACACATCACTGGGGAGGTTGGCATAATGGTCAAGGTGTTTACCTTACAGAGACAAGGTGCAGGATTTTATTCTCACATGGGGCAACTGGCTAGTCTTAAAATGGCCCACAAGGTCAGAACCTATGAAATAGCTGAGATCAAACAATGTCTTAATGTACTGGATCTGGCAATGACACTTAGGTACCTGGAGATTTGTCAGAGTCAAAGGACATGGTGACCATTTCACTCATGGATATATCGCAACCCCTAGAAAGACTATATATATATATATATATATATATATATATATATAAAACTGAAAATACTAGGACACCCTGTGTGATTGCACTGTTTGTGTGCACACTATGTCCCATTGTCCCATATGGATGTAACTTCCCATAGCTGAGGGGCTCTCAAGTGTTCCAGCAGTGCCTGAAGATCAGCTCTGGAAGAGTGGATTGCTTCATCAGTGGGCATACTCACTACAGGCCAGAAACAGCTACATAAGGCATTTGCCATTAATTAGCAGATGTGCAGGACAGTGATCCAGTCTGTTTCCACTAAGTACTTATTGGTGTCTTACATGATCTTCATGATGATGATGCCCTGTTACATAAGGACATGGGCAGCAGACATCATGAAATGCCTAGGCTAGTTAGGACCTCTGCATTTAGCATCACCCTCCACAGGATTATCAATGTCAACATGTCTGCCACAATTGGCACTGCTGTCTATAGCATGGATAGGTTATGAATATTGCAGACATGTACATCAGCCATTCAAGGAGGCACATTCAACAGCCGTGCCCTAGGCATTTTGTTCTATATCCGGAGGTGAGAGATGCTTTGCCACCCCTTGACATAATTGATGACAACTACCTACCCCCAGGACTGAATTCACTTACTGACAAACATCCCCAAGTCAAACAGTAGCACATCATTCCTGCCACAATAGGTCAGTAGACTGCACATTCTTCCCAGCATATGGTCATGAAGTACAACACCATTCTTACCAGGGAAATCCTCTTTGGGGCAAATAAGCACCAATAAGCAGTCCTGTACTGACTCCATATCTATAACCTAGGAGGAAATGATCAATGACATCATCTAGCCTGTCAGTGATCAAGCTCTCAGCTTCCTGCACCACTGCCATGTGTACTCAGTCCATTTCCTGTTGCCAGTCATGTAATACTTTGCCCCTGACCGTTGAGCAAGTTTGAGCCTGTGCTCAAAATATCTCCAAATCCTTAAGCCAGTTAGTGTTGACTGCCTTGTGATACTGTGTCCACTACTACCATATGCAAATGCTGGTAACTGTGACCCACACTACCTTCAACCCTATTTGATGTTGAGTTAATGTCTGGTGCACAGTGGAAGCAGACAATGCACTAACCAGCAAAGTCTGATGGGAATACTGCATTCATCATGTTCACAGTTGTAGCTCATAAAAGACATGGCCAAAGTTGTTAATGAGACATTGTCACCTTGCCAGCTCTACCACATATTGCATCAATCATTGGCTATGGACTCTTGATGACCATAAGCCATTGTTCTGCTGACACTTGCTAACGATTGCAGCTGTTGCTGGTGGTAAACAATGCAAGGCAGACGTGCATTTGGGATGATGATCCTGCCTCTGTAATATCATACTGCTAAGCATGCAGTAGACTGATATCTTGCTGGTTGCATCATGCAAGTCCCATAGGGAGCCCTAGATGTATCCAGGTTTTGAACCAGTGCCTTCAGTAGCTAAAACATACTTTATGCTGTCCATTTTTGGGGCAGAAATGCATCAAAGCAACTGCTTCAGAGTTGCACAAAAGAGTCATAAGCCAAGGCTGCAAAGGATAGCCTGCATCACCTGCAAAATATAAAATAACCATAATGTTTTTTGGGGGTATTTGTCTAAATGCATGGCATGTGTAGGTTTCTGCAAGTCTTCTACACCATCCTCTCCCTCATAACCAAAAAAGAACAACCATCCCCAGTTTACTTTTCAACCAATCTCTTTATCTCAAATAAAAACAATACTACAAAAACTGAAACCTTCCTCAACCTCAGCAGACAACATCCCACCCGAATAACTAAAGCTTTCCACAGATGAAATAGCATCTTATCTTAAATCATATGTCCCTAACCTATGGAAAATGTCACATATTATCCTTTTACATAAGGGAGGCAACTCCACTCTCATCACCCAGCTTTCATCCTATTTCAACCTTGTCCCCTTTCTCTAAGATTCAAGAAAAAGGTGTGCACCTACAACTTATCCACCATCTTACACACAACAATCTTCAGTCTCTCACTCAACATGGCTTTAGACTCACCCACAGTTCCTCAACCATATTACTATCTTTTATGGACTCTGTCAAAGCCCATGACACTGAAAAACTAGTATCTGCAGTATTTCTAGACTTGTCAAAAGCATTTGACATGGTATCTCACTCCAAACTCCTTAAACAACTTTCGAACACTGGTCTATCTTCCTCCTCACTTCAGTGGTTTTCTAGCTACCTAGTTGACAGGCATCAAGCAGTACAATGGTAGGGCTCTATCTCCCCATATCACATCACCTCTACAGATGTACCTCAAGGATTCATCCTTGGCCCATTACTAATTAATATCTTCATCAATAACTTACATAATCCTCCTGTGAAGGCACTCTAATCCAATATGCAGATGACTCCACCATCATCTGTGTATCAGACACGTTTATTTACTGATGGACTCCTACCCAAGAAGACTGAATGTTGTAATTAAATCAAAAGGTGTTTCAACAAAGTATTAGTTTAAGGGTGTGCACACACAACTAAGTATTGGTTTAAGGGTGTGCACACTTATGCAACAAGCGTATTGTACATTTTTTTTTATATATATATATTTTTCCCCTAACAGATTTGTTTATTTTTCAATTGAATTGTACAGGTTATAGGTCCCATTAAAGGTGGGAAAAGTTTTGAAATTATTTATTGTGGTCTAATTTTTTTATATCACAAATCCTGGCATTTTAACAGGGGTGTGTAAACTTTTTATATCCACTGTACAACACAGCAAGCTTTCTCTTCCATAGAAACCTGGCTCTCCAATAATCAACTCATAATGAACTCAAGAAAAACAAAGCTCCTTGTCTTCACTCATAAACCCCACTGCTCCAGTAAAACAAACCTCAAGATCTTTTCAGCTAACAATACTGAAATTAAATTGGTTCAGCATACCAAACTACTAGGAGTCACTATTGACGATTAACTTAAGTGTGACCTCCATGTACAAAATAGTATCAAGAAAACCCACCAAAATAGGCATACTATACAGGAGTAAAAACTTCCTCACTACATGTACCAAAATTACCCTAGCCAAAACCTACCTCTTGCCATAACGGTTATATGGAGCCCCAATTCTAACCAAGTTATAGACCTCCCTAAAAAAAAAAACTTGAAAGCTGCTATAACAAAATTGCCAAATTTGCCATAAACACAACCACTCTAACTCATCACTGTAAAGCCCTACATTCTCAAAGATGACCTGAACTTCCCCTCCACCTGCAATACATACACTTTACTACTATAAAATAAAATCATCCACAACCTAATAGTTTGTCCTGCTCTTAGCTCATTAATCAACTTTTATATCCCAAATAAATATCTGAAGAAGAAAAAAAAAAAAAAAAAAGAAACAGGCCTAGCCTTTACTCCTGCTCTGTGTCAAAATTATGGAACTCCCTTCCTTTAACTATCAAAACCGCTACTAACCTGCATTCCTTCAAAACCTCTATAAAAGAATATTTATTTTATTTATTTTATTTTACATTTGTTAAATGGAAGAGTCTGACTGGGCATAAAACCCTTTTTCAGCGAAGGCCCAGGGAGAAAAGCTCCATTGTTAGTAAACTATTTTGTTAGTAGAAAGAAAATTGTATAATACAATAAAGAAATAAATAGTAACAGACATTCTTAATGGTAAAAACACAAACAGAATAAATTGGTCAAGTGGGAAACAAGACCAACAATCTTGTATAACAATGCTTCCAGAACATAGTTCTAGTGACATTGTATATAATAAGAGTGCAATTACGATAGTTAGTCTTATATACAGGTAGCATAGCAAACTGAAGACCTAAAATCTGATAGATATTAACAGTGAGAAGGAATAAAAAAAAAACTACATAAGGTAGTCATATGATTTAAATTCAATGCTCATTACATATGCAATTAAAATTTTAAAATCAGCTAGATCCATGGTTTGGGCTGCCCATGCCCAGTATATGTAGAAGTATAGGAATTGGTGAGGTGGGCTTTAATGTGAAGCTTGAAATTTTTTAAGCTTAATACTTCAACAAAGCTTGGATTTGCTCCTGTATGAGCCCAGCCTGAGGTATTCATATATTTTTCTACTTCTACTCTCTCTATCCCTACTACTTACCATACACCCTCCATTCCTCTACACATACTACTCTGAGGTTACACTCATACCTTTCCCACATCTATTCCTAATATCCCCTCTATCACACCCTCTCCTGCTTTACTCTTACTATCCTACCCTTTCACCAGTATAGTTTATTACCTCTCATGACCTCTAGAATATTAATAATTGTTAATAAAATAATCTGGTATGTAAATAATGCTGTATTTTCCTATTATCAGGTTTTTGATATTGTTTGTGTTTAAATGTTATGACTTTATGTCTGTCAAGTTTTTCATTCTGGCAAACTAATGTATAATATTTCATATTTTTGTGCTTGAATGTTATGACTTTCTTATCTCTGACAAGTTTTTCATTCTGAGAAAAAAAACTAATGTGTTAAACATATGTATGTGGAGCTTTTCTCCCTGGGCCTCCACTGAAAATGGGTACTTTATGACCCAGTCGGACTTTCCCGATAAACAAATGCCAAATAAATAAATACACACAGTGCCATGCTTACCAACAAGATGAACTTATTGCAAATCACACTGGAAATGGACAGACAGGACTGACATATGCCAAATGTAGGAATCGTGAAAATGGTTAGACTGTCTTTCATGCACATAGGAAAGGATTCCCTACATGCCACAAACTACATGGCAGCTGAGGGAATGGTAGCCTTTCCTGCTGATGTACCGCTACAACACAGGGACATGGCTAGCCTTTATAGCTGCATGAAGTCAGTCAAGGGTATGGGAACAGATGTAAAACACACACAATGCTCTCTCTCCCCTCTTCGATCCTGGAGAATGTCATAAGCTAATTAACATGCAGTAACATAACGTTGAGGAACTTGTTAAGTATCCATGAGGTGGAAGTCTGAAAAATACACAATGTGACCCCACTTGGTCACTGAAAGGTCATTTTCCTAGCATGAGCTACATATACCCTAGTATCCACAGATACAGGAAGAAAATTCATCCCTTGAAATTCAGCATGTGGGTAAAATGCTTCAACTTTGCTTTAGATGATACCTTGGTTCACTCAAAAGCAATCAACAATTCAGTAATTGTAGAGAACATGGTAGGTCAGGCAATGCTGACAATGTTTATGAGTCCTAAGCCTACAAGAATGTGCAACGCTGTCAATGCTGCCAGCTGCCAAGGTGAAATAATGCTGCCAACACATACTTCTGCATCTACAAAGACATCTGACACATGATGTCGTACTATTCTTCCACATCCATTTTCCTTACATGAACACATGCAAACAGACTGCACAACCTTTGCTTTGACATCTGTGAATCATGACTTGTTTATTTCCTTAAATTACATGGCATGTTGCACTCACTTCAATGCACACAATCACTTATATCTATGTATGCATTATGTGCACAGTCCTATATGGCTGTATATCGAATATCTAAGAATGAGCACCATCCTGTGCATTACTGAGAACTGCAGCCCTTGCATAGTACACAGTTTGTCCATGAATTCAAGACAGTATCTAAAACAGTGGTCCTCTACCACTGGGCCACAAACTGGTAAAGGGCTGTGGATCATTTGATATCAGGCCGCACAGAAACTTTTTGGCAGGGAATGAAACAAAAAAGTGAATTTATGTATGTGTGTGAGTGTGTTTATGTTTCTGTCTGCATGTGTGAGTGAAGGCATGCAGGAAAGCAGAATGTGTGCGTTTGCGAAAGCAGACGAAACTGTGCATGTGTGTATGAGAGAGTGAGGAGAGAGATTGATCAAGCTGTTATTTTACACTCCCTAAGCAGTGCTTTTGCTGTTAGTGAGTGTAAAATAAAAATAAATGAAACAGAAAAAAAGTGTGTGTGTGTGTGTGTGTGTGTGTGTGTGTGTGTGTGTGTGTGTGTGTGTGTGTTTCTATCTGCATGTGTGAGTGAATGCGTGCATGAAAGCATTACAGAGTGTGTGTGTGTGTGTGTGTGTGTGTGTGTGTGTGTGTGTGTGTGTGTGTGTGTGTGTGTGTGTGTGTGTGTGTGTATGTGAAACAGAGTGAAGAATGACAGTGATCCCTGGCAGCAGCAGCATCAATTAAGACATCAGCGTACCTCTCGAAGATACCTCTCAATCTCTTGTGCAATATATCTGGACAGAGCTACACATAATAGGGACAGATTTTAAATATTGCTGCTATAAATTAAGAAAGTTGATAGATTCAGAATAAGGGTTCCATTAGGTTTACCGAACCTCCCGACCATACCTCTCAACCTCACGCACAATAAATCTGGACAGAGCCACAAACAATATGGACAGATTTTAAATATTGCTATTATAAACTTAGAAAGCTGCTAGAATAAGCATCAAAAACCTTGCTTCCATTTCCAATATCCTATCTTTGTGAAGCAGGGCTTTCTGGAATGACAGCAACCAAAACAAAAGTACGGAGTAGCCTGGACATAAGGAACACACTTCGGGTGTCATTGCCTCTCATCACCCCTAGATGGGACCGTCTCTTTGTAGGGGGAACAAGCACAGGGCTCCCACTGATTTTGCATTATGTTGAGTTGTATTTATTATGCTTTATTTTTATGCACACGAGATGGATGATCCACGGAAAACTGTCTTGCAAGAAACCGATCCTTGGTGCAAAAAATGTTCGAGACCACTGATCTAAAATAAATCACCACAAAACTAGCAGGCATGTAATATAGTAATGTGGGCTGCAATGCAGGTTGATTTAAATTTATAATCAAACAATTTTTGCACTTAAAACATACAATAAAAGTATTTTATACTGTAAGGAATTAGACAATAATGCAACTAAATTTGTGTGCTACTTGACACCTTTTTTTCATTGTTTTACCAAAATATTCTTGCTGGACAGATATAAATATTTCATAATTTAAGTTTTCTCTTGGCAATAGCTGAAGGAATGTCAATGGAAACCAAAATAGAAATAAATCTAAAAAACCTAGAAAGTGCAACACAGCATATGAACATTCTCTTGAGGATCGCAGAGGCATTGGTAATATCTGTGAATAATGCCAGGTTTTCTAAGCCATTTTTTATTGTTCTGTTTCCTTAATAAAAATGGAAGAGGAAAAAAAAGACACTAAATGGATGCAGTACATTTCATCTTTTAATAACAGCAAATATAATAAATTAAAATAGAAGCACAACAAACAATAACTGTAATGCTGCCTTAATAAACTGGAAGATAAAAAAAGACTCTAAATGTATGCAGTGCATTCTCATATTTTAATAACAACAGATATAATAAATTAAAATAAAAGCGCAGCATAAAATAAATCAAAGGCATTTAAACATTCAGTCACACAAAGAATATCATATTGCAGTTTTAACTAAATAAAACTGGAGACATATAAAAGCATACTAATCTGCAAACACAGCTCACTTCCTATTTCAGGAATGACTTTTCTTGCAGGTGAAATATGAACCAATAGATTATAAAACATACTTTCATTTAAACTTTAAAACTATTAACAGTTTTCTGACAAAAGTCAGTACAAACTGAAAATTCTTAAAACTACAGTGCATGGTTGTTGCACCAGATCTGGTTTAGAAAGTCAACAGACCACAACATCAGTTTTCTAGAAACTGAGACCAGGCACTCAAATGCTCACTTAATCCGGTATCCACAGCATCGAAATGAGGAGGATCAAATGTTTATGCCAGCAGGTAAAACAATGTCCCTGTTAAACAAAACACTTAAAATAAATCCATCTAACAGTGTTTTTGCAAGAGGGCAAGTTCCCCTGTGCCCCCCACACCCGCTTCTAATTATATATACTAACTCAAAGATCGCACTATCCACAAAGGGCATATTCCCCTACCCCGAGGATTGCTGATCACTAGTACCTGACTACTTACTTTTCTGAAGCACCAACATGCTGGTCCTTCTGCCATAATGTTTCCACCTTCTACATTTCAGTGTTGCTCATGCTCAGTTAAGTGAGCTTTCAAATTTCCGGTCTTGATCTTCAGAAAGTCAACATCAACTTTCTGAAAGGGACCCTAAATATCAGATTTGCTGAAATATGCTGACAGACTATCAGTGACAGAAAAAAAAGGAAACTAAAATCTGGTTTAATTGCCCTTGAAATGTTTAAATAACACATTTTTACCCTTGAAGAAAGATGTTTTTACTAGTTCCTGCATAGAATGGCCCCAAACTAGACTCCACTAGCCTTGGACCATTAAAATGATGAGAACAAATGCTGCCTGATGTAAGAAGAAGAAATGTGGATATCAGCTTCACTTGTCAAAGTTTGAGATTTAGTGATTCAACTCCACAATTTAGTAGAACACCATCATTAAACAAAATAACTGTGATAATAGCATATTCCATTCAAAGTATTTAGCTAAAGTTCAGTATTTAAAATGGCTTAACTGAATAGTCATATCTCATTTAATCAACAGATGACTAGTCATCTACAAAACATTTACAATCATAGGTACTACTTAAAAGACTGAAACTGTCAAGGTCACAAAACATAAAACTATTTTTTGCAGGGAGGCTTACCTCCCCAATATGGGGGACAGCTCCCACTCCCCCAAATTATAATATGTCTATGTGTGTGAGCACACAATGTTATCAAAGTGCACTTTTGTTGATGGTGTGTTATTCAAATCCAAATGATCGAACAGCAGACTGCTGAACTGCTGACAATGCCAACATCCCAGAATAATGAGTAAGGTATATTCACCATTTTTCTGGTATTGTGCAACCTCGGTACTAGTATAAATATAATTTTCTACATTTTGAATGTTTTTTTTTTTTATTATTTTTATTTTATTTCAGCAGATGGAATTTGGAGAAATTTTACATATGTAACATACTCTACTCTAATCCGGAAAACACCAATGTCCAGAAAGTCCAATCCAAAGAAGCCAGCCAAGTGTGAGCTTTAACGCAGATTTTAATCTTAGAAAAAAACTATAGCGTTTTCGCTACTGATACTTCAGTAGCTTCATCAGAATAAAAACAAATTGGCGCCAAAGTCCCTGTTTAAAAATCTTAGAAGTGACATCACATTGTAAATCCAGGAACTGACGCAATTAAATTTACATAGCCAACTCAAAACCACAGCGCGATTTCCATAAAAGTAATACAATACTAGTAATAAAAAACTTCTACTATCATAGTTATGTTTATGATTAATTAATTAATTAACCTAGTATACAATGTTATTTGTTTTAATGTTTACATTTATAAAACCATGTAAACATCTCTTGCGCTACCACATTTATCGCACAGGTTTCAACACCCGTAAATAGAAATGGAGATGACAGTGCAGGTGAATCCTGCATAAATAATGTAACTAAGAACATTATAAAAAACTTTAAAAATACTGCAGAGTTGTTAGGATGTGTTATGTAAAAGAGTGTTAATCTTGTACATATAAAATAATTACTAGCTGGTCTAGTCTAATTTTATAATAAACTAGGTAAAAGGATATCTATACATCTATCTAATACCTATACTATATTAGCATACCTAACCTTACATATATACCTAAAAAAGCCAACCAAAATTATTTCCTTTACTTTTCAAAATGAGGAGAAAGAAAGTAAAACTTGATAGTGAGAATACATTATCTCATATAACTCCTAAGTTTAAGAATGCAGGAAATATTACAATGTTCATTAAGGCCAGGACTATAAAACTGATAAGATAAAACTGGAAGCATTCAATAGTCCTGGCCTTAATGAACATTGTAATATTTCCTGCATTCTTAAACTTAGGAGTTATATGTGATAATGTATTCTCACTATCAAGTTTTACTTTCTTTCTCCCCATTTTGAAAAGTAAAGGAAATAATTTTGGTTGGCTTTTTTAGGTATACATGTAAGGTTAGGTATGCTAATATAGTATAGGTATTAGATAGATGTATAGATATCCTTTTACCTAGTTTATTATAAAATTAGACTAGACCAGCTAGTAATTATTTTATATGTACAAGATTAACACTCTTTTACATAACACATCCTAACAACTCTGCAGTATTTTTAAAGTTTTATATAATGTTCTTAGTTACATTATTTATGCAGGATTCACCTGCACTGTCATCTCCATTTCTATTTACAGGTGTTGAAACCTGTGCGCTAAATGTGGTAGCGCAAGAAATGTTTACATGGTTTTATAAATGTAAACATTAAAACAAATAACATTGTATACTAGGTTAATTAATTAATTAATTAATCATAAACATAACTATGATAGTAGAAGTTTTTTATTACTAGTATTGTATTACTTTTATGGAAATCGCGCTGTGGTTTTGAGTTGGCTATGTAAATTTAATTGCGTCAGTTCCTGGATTTATAATGTGATGTCACTTCTAAGATTTTTAAACAGGGACTTTGGCGCCAATTTGTTTTTATTCTGATGAAGCTACTGAAGTATCAGTAGCGAAAACGCTATAGTTTTTTTCTAAGATTAAAATCTGCGTTAAAGCTCACACTTGGCTGGCTTCTTTGGATTGGACTTTCTGGACATTGGTGTTTTCCGACAGTTTTTTGTTTGGTACTTAGTTACTCTACTCTAATCCCCTCATCACTCATTAGACCCATTATAGAGTACAACGCCCCTTTTGGTATGTACCTCACAAGACATCTACAACAACTGGAAAGGCCGCAGAAATACCTCACAAAGAGGATTACCGGCCTCAAACAGATGCCCTACACAGACCGTCTCAAAAAACTCAAGCTTTACTCCATTGCATATCGCCTATTCAGAGGTGATCTCTGCCTAACATACAAAGCTATGTCAAACTCAGAGCTGTTGGACATGCTCCACTTAAAGAAATTCCAATCCCTCTGAGCTACACGCTCTAGGGACCTAAACCTTGCACCACAATAAACAGAACATGCCAGAGGTATAGATTCCTGTCCCAGAGACTTCCCATACTCTGGAATAGACTACATATCTATATCAAACAAAGCTCCTCATTAGCACTGTTCAAGAAAAATCTTGATGATTGGATGGGAAATAGGAAATTCACCCTGGGGATCACCTCTGTGGCTCTACTCAACAGTGGCAAAGGAAAATAATTTTCTTGAGTGGCAAAAGCCAAGGTACCTTTTTGGCTGGGCTTGTATAGGCCCCAGGGCCGATAGCCTAGTACCTACCTATGAACCTATGTGCATATAAATTTATATTTATGTGGAGAGGTTTTTCTCTCTCTCTCTCACTATACATATAACCACACACACACACACACACACACACACACACACACACACACACACACACATATATATATATATATATAGGTTCCATCAATATGGTCAAATGTTTGGTCAACAGCTGTTTAGTCGACCATTTATGATCGACTAAACAACTGGTCAATAGGTGTCCAAGAATGAACAATTCCCAGGACTGGAAAATATGCCCTAATTCTGTGTAGCCTCATAGTTAGTATATAATTATCAGAACATGCAGGAGGGCTTGCCCCCCTTGTAAAAACCAATGTTGCAATTTGTTTGTTTTTTTTTTATTTGCATGAGTTGAAGCTGCTTCTCAACACATGTACTTCCTTGTCGACATTCCCTGTTTGGAAGTAAAGACACAGATGGTTAGAATGTCGACTATGGGTTTATTTGATGTATACAAATAAGTTTATATCTATATATTTACCTATACACACACACACACACACACACACACACACACACACACACACACACATACACACACACACACCAACTCCAAGACCATTCAAATTTGGAGAATTGGGAGAAAGTGATAAAAAATACGACACTCACCCTTTCACTCTTCTGCAAGTCTAACTACCATTTCTAGATGCCAGAGACCTTCTAGTGCTAACACTCTGAGTATCAGTCAATTGACCACTGACAATGGGTTTCCAACTTTAAGTACTAAACATATATTATTAGCAGCACTCACAAAGGTAAATATAATTGTTAATCAACAGCACTTTTTGCAAGTCTGCATCTACTGCCCACTTAAATCAGAATTAAAATGTTATGATTTTTAACAAATTATTTTAGCTGTTACTTCACCTTGTTCAGAACTATTTAATGCCACGATATGGCCCATCCATAACAGAGTTACAGTGTGAGCCATCCTTATTTTTGAAAAACTAGTAATCACTGTCATTTGTATTTTCACTACTGCACAACCAGCCAGCTTCTCTTTGTAACGCCAAATTACCATTATATGAAAATCCCCCCTCCCATGATAGTGCAAGCTTGGAGTTGGTATATATAAATATGGGAATGAAAGATATGCAGTTCCACATGTCAGGGGGTACAGGGTGGCTTTCTCCCCTGTAAAAATACTTTTTTTTCCTGTGATTTTTTTTTTTTACTTCTAAATGCTCTTTGCATTCAGAAGCTTTCACTCATTTATGGCGGCACTTTTATGAGACAGTCACAAATGTGTTGAATACATTTCAGAGAGCAAGTTACACTATGTTATACTCATAAATGACCTGGGGCATGTGTAATAATGTATATTTTATAAAAGAAATCATGTAAAATAGTTATTAATGAAACCTTCCTGTGTTTACTTCCCAAGTTCAGCATTGAATAGGGGTAACATTGCCCTTAAAACAACATATACTATTTAGCAGGTAACCCACTGGTTTATTCTAATACTATGTCTTCATAGAATCAAAGGCTGTCAGTTATTTCTTAAGGATTTCAAACCTTCATAGAATCAAAGGCTGTCAGTTATTTCTTAAGGATTTCAAACCTTGGCTTACAGTAATAGCATTTAAATATGGAAGGCAAAACAGCCAGATATGTTACTTCAGTGCAATTACAGAGGTTGTGAACACAAAAGATTGGGATCTGTGTACGGGAGCCATGATGTTCCAAAATGCACTTAATATTTCTGAAAGTGTAATTCTGCATCCACGTCAAGAATATTCGCTTCAGAGATTTACATTCCTGTAGCTCTTTATCGATTTCTACTGTTCGCAGTGATATGATGACGTTGCATAGGAAGTGTCACTTACATCAGAACTGTAAAATAAAATTGAAAACAATTATCAATAACAGAAGAATATCTTTTTATAGAAAAAATCCAGTAAAAAAATAGCATATGCAGTATTGTGCTACTTTGTCTTATCCTGTGTGAATAAAAAGTCCAAACAGTGTTACTTACTAAGGATGGCAATGGTGAGAAATTAACACATCAGTGATATAAGTCTGAAAACATACAATGATCTTAAACTTCTGCATCAAAACAGTTTGAATAAACAAGCTGTTAAACAATTATATGCTGAACAAAATTAAAATTTAAACATTCAGTCATGCACTATATTGCACATTTGCTGCCTGCAACAACAAGAACATCTCATCCGACAGAAGTATATAATTCATATATTTTGACAAAAAAAAAGAAACTGTCCCAGTTAGCAAATCCACACAGCCCTCCAAAAAATCCTGTTACACTATTAGCTATACAACTGAGACAGCTAAGATAGGCACTGTCACAAAGTACACTATGCCACAACTATAAAAGTTATTGATGAAACAGCTATGCATAAAAGTGTTTAGTTACTGTAATCACATTAATGTGTGACATTCACATTTAAGAAACAGGTGCAAACAATAGCGAATAAAAATATATACTTGACTGAAACTTAAACATGGCAACAAACACTGCTGAATATGAGCAGAATAGAAACGAAACCAACCATTGAGAAAAAATCACCTTTATCAAACAACAAAGCTTTCAGGCAAAAAAACCCTTTCTCAATGCTTAACAAAAGGTATGTTAAAATCACATGTTTAAATACAAGCCCACAAGATCATATGACCCGCAGCCATGGTCAAATGATCAAACTTAATACAAAATCTCACTTAAAAAATAAAACTTACAAAATTGTGAATACATATGTATAAAAAATTCTAACCGATACAATATGTAAAAAATAAAAAATAAAAATATTATTAAGTATTAATAATATACATTACAAATATAAGCATTCATTTCAGCTTAGTATGTTGTATCTTAGTCAAAATAGGCTTTAATGAAACACTTGCATTCAGGCCTGGGGACACATCTGCTGCTAACCTTACAATCCAATCATACTCCCTAAGGTCTAATAAATTACATAAATCCCCACCCCTGATGGACACACTAACAATATCGATGACCCTAAACTTAAACATGGGCATGCCAGTTGAGACCCATACTGTTACAATGCATTGTTCTTTCTTAAAGAATAATCCAGAAGCTGTTCAAATAATTACAAACATGCCAACTATAACATACGTGTTTATGAAACAAACAAAAGCAAAGAATACACAAGTCTCAGTTGGGACACTCAAAATCACGTCATTGAAACCGTGTTGCACTATGAAATGTGTCATTGAGGCAACTCAGACTTAGTTCAATAAATTTAGTATGTTTTCAAACTGCACAACCGAGTTAAGAGACAAATTATTACTATGAATACACTGGGTTATCTGGATAGGGAAATGAGATGCCCACCTATGAAAGAAAAATATGTTTACATAGCTCAAGGCCTCAGACAGTGGCAGACATGATGACTGGTATCCCACCACTCATCAAATCAATCTCACCTTAGATGTAAGCATGGTTCTGCTTGAGGCTAGGCATTTTTCCAGGATGCTCCACTGCAGAAGAAGTGTACATCACTTAATAAAAGTAGTTAAATATAATGAGAACGTGAGTGAATAGAAGGCTAAAGGTGTCACTGAATGATTAGTGATGGAAGACGTTATTGTGTAGTGGAAGCATCCTATTTTGACGGGTACAAGTTTGAGTGTCAGAGTCAAGTCACCGGGATATTCAGTGTTTGTCAGGATGGAAAATTTGAAAAAAGTGTTCAGAATGAATGTGAATGAGGCACTCGGCAGCTTGGAGGCAATATGGATCAAGCTGCGGAATATGATGGGACTGTTTTTAGTTGTATACGAGTACAACAAAAGCAAAGGATTGGAAGCTATAATTCAGAGGAAAGGGATGATGATGAAGCATTGGGATATTCAAGAAATAAGGAGAGAATAGGACTTTGGATGCAGACCCTTCAGGAGAATATAAACAGCCATACAGAATATAAGTAGCAGAAAGTATTCAAACAAGTAACCCAACACAGGAATGCAGAAAGGAGATTCTGCCAATATGGATGACTGCCATTAGGGATACAGAGAATAATCAAGAGGGGGCTGAAATTTACTGAAAAAAACTGGCAAAGAAACCAATGTTTATAAAGCAAATACTACAGAGGGAAGGGTAATAGAATGGGAAGAGGCCAAGAAGGGATTTGGACTGCAGGCTAGAGACTGCAATCCCTATCAGGGACTGATATCAAAGTATATGCAAATATAAAAAGGATAGGGGAATCCTAAGTGAAAAACCTGTTCCGGTAGAGTTTTTAGTTGAATCTAGAACCTGTGGCTAAATAAGAGATAATTAGTAAGGCATATAAAATACTGCATGATAACTATAGGAATCAATCAGAGGGCGTTAGAAAAGATTGGAAAAACATATTTGATAAGCAATTCACAAGGAAACAATGGAAAAACATATGTATGGCTCCCAAATATGCAACAAAGTCTAGAAAATTTAGGATTTTTGCTTGGAAGTGTTTGCACAAGTGTTTTTATACCCCAAACAGACACCAAAGATTTTTTTCCTTAGGTAGATGGCAAATGTTGGAGGTGTGATAAGGAAGAACGAGGTAATTGGGAACATGTTCTGGGAGTGTACTGAGTTGGCAGGCATTGAAAATTCCATACAGAGTATTCTGTCAGATATTGGGTGAGCAAATGTATGTAACTAAGAAAATCTATTAATCTTGAGCTGGGACAGAGCATTGGAATTGCCTAGATATAGTAAGGCCTTGTTAAGTCTAATTCTGGTAGTGCCAAAAAAGAAGTTATTAGAAAACAGAAATCAAAGTCTAAACCAACTGCACTTAATGTACCAAATATTGTAAAAGAGATAAAAGAACTGAAACTGGGATCTTTAGAAAATGGTAAGGAACAAATTACAGAAAAAAATGGGAATTGTGGGAACAATACATGCAGAATAATGTTTTGGAGAAGTCGTGAGGTTTAAGAGAAGACAGGGATTTAGCAATTTATGTAATGATGGATTCATGATAACTATTTAACGGCAGGTATGTGATGTATAATATTTGTAACCATGAACGTTAACATAGTTTGCTTTCTTTTATATAAATGTATGTTTGTTTACATCTTAAGTGATAATTCAATAAAGGTGTTCAAAAAATGCAAAGGACTCAAGTAATCCACGTAAATTCTTTCATAATAACTGAAATGATCATATGCCCAAATTCCATTATTTAAGACTTATTAAAAGACTACGCCATATATACATGGAAAATTTTCAAAAGCCATGCCTTGAATAAGAATATTTAAGTAAAGTACTGAAATTACTACATAAAATATATGGGTTTACTACAAGTGCTCATGTGCTTGTCAGTTTGCTGTAAACTTACTTACTGGCACTTGCTCGAAAAAGCAAGTGCTCTAACTCCAACTCTAACTGCAAGTGCACAATATCCCATTTCTACATAGCCCCCCAACACCCAGTCCTATAACCTACATATCCCTACCAGAAACTAAACCTGAAACTCTCACCCAGTTCCCAAACCATCTCCTCAGTCCCTTACCATAAACATTCACTCCCTCTCGCTAACCCTAAACTCCCTTCCCTCTTCCTAAACCTAAAACTCCAGTCCCTTCCCTAAACCTAAATACTACAATCACTCCCTAATTCTAAAACTCCCTTCCCTTTCCCTAAATCTAAATTCTACAGTCACTCCCTAATTCTAAAACTCCCTTCCCTTTCCCTAAATCTAAAAGTCCAATCCCCTTTTCTAAACTTAAATGCCCTGATCACACCCTAATCCTAAAACTCCCTATCCACTTCCTAACCCTAAAACTTCATTCCACTCCCTAATCCGAAAACCCCTCCCACTTCCTCATATTCAGGTTCAAGCATGAGCAACAGCCTAGGCACGCTAGAAGGCAATCAAGGCCCTGGCTTCAAGACAGTGGTTGTGGAGCACTTGGGACTCGACCGCCGATAGTGAACCCAAAATATATGAAGTATTTTAAACATATGTGGATTGGTCAAACTGATGAGTCTAAAATTGTTTAGGTACAATAAGACCCCAATCTTGTGAACTTGTATTGTTATGGCTTATTAAATAGGTTGGATACTTCCACATGCTTATATTTTGTTTAAGCTGACAGATATCTGGCTGTGATTTCAGCTCTCTATATGGCAGCAATCATATCTATAGTTAGGATTCAGCTCAGATGACTCATCCAGTAAAACAAAAAAAAAAAACAATAATATTTAAAAAAGAATATCAAAAGCCACAAGCACAGGGAAAACACAAGAAGAGAAAAACTGCATTTCTGCAGAACAAGCCTATCATTCATACCCTTATCATCCCCCTACTTAAATATAACAACTTTGTGGTGAAAAACACCAAGTTACAAAAAGCACGAAAAAGGAGCAGGATACAGGAATAAATAAAATTTATTAAGTTCTTTCGTCAAATATTAGGACTGACTTCTTCAGAATACCAGACAGTCAGCAAGACCAACATTTTATACATACAGCAATTAAGCCATTGATTGAATACAATAGAATAATTGAATAATTAAGCATACAAATGTTTAAAGACATAGACTCCCTTGTTTTCTGAATTGTTTCTTCACCAGTAAATTAAAATAATATATGCCATTACTTAGTACCACTGTAAAAAATGTATATATGTGGTAAATGTGTCTCCTAACACTAAATTACAAAAAATACCAGCTTGCAGATATAATACAAAACTATCAACTGTTTTTAGAGAAAATATGAACATCACAGGTATAAATCTGTGCAACAAGCAATATATACAATAAAATATGTCCAATAAAAACCCAAAATGTCTTGGAACAAACAATAATTAATATCAGTGCTATAAAAAAACTTACATAGAAATGAAAAACAAGGTCATAGTGTACACCTCATTAAAATAAAAAAGTCTGCTTTAAGTTTTAAATAACTGGTGATGGATACCATATCGTTCAAACCTGGGCTAGTAGTGGCATTAACTCTGAGTTGCCACATGAGTTCTCTAAATTCAGGGAACCAGTCACTGGGTCCCGCTCTCTCATCCATTACTTCCCTTCTATTGTACATATTGCTTGTTGCACAGATTTATACATATGATGTTCATATTTTCTCTACAAACAGTTGATAGTTTTGTATTATACCTACAAGCTGGCACTTTTTGTAATTTAGTGTTAGGGGACACATTTACCACATATATACATATTTTACAGTGTTACTAAGTAATGGCATATATTATTTTAGTTTACTGGTGAAGAAACAATTCAGAAAACAAAGGAGTCTGTCTTTAAACATTTGTATGCTTAATTATTCAACCGTATTCAATCAGTGGCTTAATTGTTGTATGTATAAAAGGATGGTCTTTCTGACTGTTGGGTATTTTGAAGAAGTCAATCCTAATATTTGACGAAAGCGCTTAATAAATTTTATTTATTCCTGTATCCTGCTCCATTTCCGTGCTTTTTGTTACTTTGTGGTGAAACAGCTACAAAGTAAAAGGAAATACCTTTCATTTACAAGATCTTTCACCTTACTGCAAAGGTTTTTGCACTACAACATGTTTTTCTAATTCAAAGATTGTTGTCCTCTTACCTTTTTTCCCCTGGTGGTGGTCACAGCGGGTACAGCAGTCTTGCTGCCAAAGCCACATGCAGGCCAGGGGAGAAGCGAATGCTAAGTAGTTTTCTCTGTACAGTGATTCACAGAATAGCTCTGCTAACTTCCTTTTTTCTAAGAAGAAAAGTGGATGCCATCTGTTGTGTGTGTGCACATGTATCCTTGTCTGTCTGGGAGGTTGCATTATTGGTGGGTATGGGATGCTGATGATGTGTGTGTGTGTTGGGGGTGGGTCTACCTTCATTTATCGAAATTACACATACCTGAATTCTAAATCAGCAAGACCACTTATACGAAAGACAATAATTACGAAGCTTTGGATCACCGA
This sequence comes from Protopterus annectens, assembly GCF_019279795.1. NCBI lineage: Eukaryota > Metazoa > Chordata > Ceratodontiformes > Protopteridae > Protopterus > Protopterus annectens. Next base: position 879,777,546 of record NC_056739.1, on the reverse strand, counting down.
CCATTATTCACAGGGTAAATAACCACTTGGGCACTATGGTGATCTTTGCCTTTTTCTCCACTGTAGTGTGATCTCGGAGTTGGTATATTTAGTTGGGGGGTGGGAAGTGCACCCCCCCCCACTTGGGTGGGTTTGAATTTGTTCCTGTTAGTAATTTTGACCTGGTGGCCAAGTGGTTATTTACCTGTGAACAATGGTTGGTGATCCAAGGCTTCATTATTTTCATCTTTCGTAAAAGTTGTCTTGCTGATTTGTAATTCGGGTATGTGTAATTTCTACAAATGAAATTAGACCTCTGTGTGTGTGTGTGTGTGTGTGTGTGTGTGTGTGTGTGTGTGTGTGTGTGTGTGTGTCTGTGTGTGGGAGGGGTTGCCAATGACACTACAATAAATACACTGGTGGGGAGAATACAGTCATATCTGACATCACAGCATACGACTTGAGGATATGGTAATAAGTCATTCATGAGGTGTTTCACTGTGGCAGATTTATTACATCTCTGAATCAGAGATTCTCTCCATCATGCTAAGTGTTCAATCCACATTGACCAATTACTGCAGCCGAGAAAATCTTTTTGAATCCCCAAGCACACTATTTCTATTTAAAACTTATACCCAGCATAAAGCTGGTTTCAGAATGAAGGTAATTTTATTTGGTACTCAGGTCTGATAATATGCAAATTATGTGTAAAATATGTTTATATCAGTTTTAATGATTTTTTCTTTCAAGTATAGCTTGGCCAAGCAACTCAATGTGCATCTAATGTTTGTACCAAAAAAGCAATATAAGTGAGACAAGGAGGCTTCCATATCCACTGCCAATGACCTTCAGAAAGGAATGGGGTGCTGATGAGTAAATCATTGTGTTACCTAAGGATGACCTACTTATCTGAGGAGACTAATTAGTAATTTAATGAGCTTTATTACTGACTTAACCTATTAATACAGGGATGTTAACTAAAATGACAAGGAATAAACATGTACAGTACTGATATATAAATAACCAGCCTAAATCTGTTTCACTGCTGCTATTAAAAGTTAATAGTGCAAATAATGTTCTCAGTTCAAAAATTAAATGACTTGCTACTATTCAAGTTAGAACAACTGAAGATGAAAAATCATCCTGAAGTCAGAAGAACTGCCTTTTACACCCAAATAATCTTAGACAATCCTTGGTTGGCCACCTTGTAATGGTCACCCAATTGAACAGAAACTATAATAAAATGTATAAAAGTGACCATATACAATCTCACCTAAACTGTAACCACAATAAAACATATAAAAGATAATCAAAAGTTAACCATCCCTACCTTACTCATTTGTATCAGTGCATGTGTCACACTTTGGGGTATGATAGATGCAGTTAATAACCCGTATAGATTCCTGTCTCAGAGACTTTCCATACTCTGGAACAGACTACCTATCTATGTCAAACAGAGCTCCTCATTAGCACTCTTCAAGAAAAATCTTAATGATTGGATGGGAAATGGGAAATTCACCCCGGGGATCACTTCTGTGGTTCTGCTTGACAGGGACACAGGAAAATAATTTTCTTGGGTGGCGAAAGCCAGGGTACCTTTTTTTGGCTAGGCTTGTATAGGTCCTAGAGCCAATAGCCTAGTACCTACTTATGAACCTATAAGAAAATTGATATGCCCCACATTTGTTCCACCGCTCAATAAATCTGCAAAATGTGTTAGATTTTTCAGCTCAGCAACAAAAAAGTTGTGCAAGAGTACACTACAGATGAATGATAATGTAATAAAAATATTATTTTTCGCTAACCAAAGCATTAAAACTTTTTACTCCCCTCCAGATGATAATATGACACCCATATCAACCAGATAATAGGATTATGATCTAGGTGTAACAGAGAAAGACCTTATCTGAACCTCTCAATGAAATGGATCCCGTCTAGTAATGCTAACCACACCCACTTCCATGCCAGCCAATGGAAAGGGGCAGTGGTAACGACTACTGATGAGCAGCTTTCCAGACCACTGAAAGGATGGACAAAAGCTGTTAACCCAAGACCTAGTAACAATGAAAACACGACCCCTGCAAATTACAACAGACATTCCTGAAGGAGGGACCAAAGATGCAGACATCACAGATGAAACCTTTTGCTTTCAGAAAAAAAGAACATTCCATATGCCCTACATCCACACAGAAGGAACTGCAAACAAACTGTCCACCTATTAAGAGTCAAACACAAACATACATTGTGCTAAATTTATTGCTGAGAAAGCTGTGTAGCCTTAATGCAATACTGGCAAATTTTATCCTTGCTTGATACATTTAAATATTAAGAAATTCACAAGAATTAATATTTAAATCCTAGTCTTGCTAGTTGAAAGATTGTATTCTCAAAAAAAAAAATGTGGACGACTTTATGACGTGAATAAAGGGAAAAGACAAAAAACAAAAGAATACGAGTTACTGATGTTCTAATAAAGCAGTAAAGAAATTTAAAACTGTCTGAAGTAACCACAACTGCAAGAATTTTATACCATTTAGTTATTTTAATTAACACCTTCCATGAACTGAAACACTGTTATTAGTCAATTTTGCATTATCAGTGCTGGGTTCATGAGTAATGATATTTCTGACAAGAGCTTGCCAGAAATGACACTGTGAAATGAAAACACTTCTAAGCAAGATTTTCCATGAATAATAAAATATATGGACATTCTTCCAAACTTATGTTCACAACCTTGAGAAGAGTCTGTGTTGTTAGAGCTGGCATGAAAATATGTGAAAACTGTGGAAAGAGAGAGGGAGATATTCCGAGACAACTAACACTGTATCTTGGTAATAATCATTGCAAGCTACTGTGTTTAATTCTGCCCTGTCGACAACTAATGGGACTAGCAATGCATCTAAAATAAATGCTAATGTACAATATTTATTTCAGATGCAGCTGCAGGCCCAATAAGTGCAGCCTGGATTTAATTAAAACACTGGCTTGTGATGTTTAAAGTTAAATAATAGCTGTCCTTGAATACCTTCTTATCTCCTGCTTCTGTACAAACAGTGTAGCAGACAAACTCTGCAATGCAATCTACCTAATGGAGTTCAGTTTAACAGTCTCCGGTTTTCTGAAAAAAAATGGTACACTACAAGGTCCAGGACTGGAATTATGCTTTCTTGAGGCAAGACATGTAGCTCCTCCTAGTGTTCACTTTATGTAAAACCATTTACATGCAGCTATTCTGTCTGAGGAACGCTGTATACATTTTTATTACAACATGCATCAGAACTACTTTATGCTGAATGAAAAAATGTATCTGTTAGTAAAACCGAAGTAAATGTTCCATTCAGCAAATTCCTTGTAAATACTCTTTTGTTTCACCTGTAAAATGAGGCATGCTTTAAATGTCTGAAGTAACTAAACTTGAAACAAACTAAATGTGTGACCCCAGCTCTGTTAAAAATACTACATCTAATGAAATCCCAATCCCTCCGCACCACATGTTCCAGAGACCTCAACCTCATTATCACAATCAACAGAACATGCTGGAGGGACAGGTTCATAACCCAGAGACTCCCCATGTTATGGAACAGACTTCCCATACATGTCAAGCAGAGCGCCTCGCTGACCCTCTTCAACAGAAATCTTGACGAGTGGCTGGGAAAGTTCACCCCGGGGGTCACTCCAGTGGCTCTACTTGATAGACGCCCTGGGAACTAATGTCGGGCGGCATGATACCAGGGCACTTCTATGGGCTAGGTTTGTAAAGGCTCCAGGGCCATTAGCCTAGTACATACCTATGAGCCTATATTATGAACGTAGCAAACACATGAAAGTTATAATTGCATTTCTCAAGAAAAGCTGATGTAAATTGTCCTGCAAGTATCTCTGATAAACATGCATCAGAACTTCAAGTCAGAAATTGGTTTATTTAGCCAAAGAGAAAAAGCAGTATTGTACAGTAATCTTGTGATAAAAGAAAAGGCGATATCAAGATAATATCTTTGACAAATATCATACATGAAAACAAGTCTTGCTTGCATAAAATTATAACTTGTATGTATTCTGCCTTTCAACTTTGAGAATAAAAATGGTCAGTATTTGAGTGTGTTACTGCCCTCTCACATTTCCGCTAGACACTATTAGTTAGGGATTAAAATGCAATTGTATACTCGCTTTGCAAATTAAATGCACTATATTAGACTAAAGGCACTGAATTTGAACTACTGTTATATGACAACAGTAAAATAGGATGACTGTAGTGTAAGGTTTCTTAGTGCGAGTAATAACACAACTAAGTGTAACATTACTTAGCGTGAGTAATAACACAACTACTGTAAGTGTAGCATTACTTAGGAAGAGTAGTAACACAACTAACTTCAGAGCCAGTACTGATGAAGTTGTGTGTTTGGCACTAAAACAATTTCATTCCTGATCTGAACTTCAACATGGATGTCCCCTTTTCCACCATTTCAGGACTAATGTAGAAGAATACTGCTGACTGGGATATGAGTTTGTGAACTCATTGTTTGAAAATATTGTAGTGCTGATTTCTACTCATCATGCGCACAATACTTACAAGTAACTTGTGTTCCTGCCTTGGTTCAACTTCATACTTCATCTGTTTGTAAATACATTTTATTTTCTTGCATTTTTATGGAACTTTCTCTCTGAGAATCCACGGAAAACAGGACTTCCAAATGGACATTCTTGGTTAAAAGGTGTGATAAACAACAAAAAATAAATAAATAAATACACAAACAAGCAAGCACATAAATGAGAGATCAGAAGGATGGCATTACGTCATAGGTAAGTATAAATGACAGATGTTAGAAAGTTGTGAGGAGGACTTGGCATGAGGTAGTTAAAGGGAGAGCAAGATAGAGTTGTGGGAGCAGGACAGTGCAGGTAAAGGATGTGGCTGTTGACAGCTAAGAAATTTAGACAGGAATTAGAAAAAAGACCAACACTGGACAGGTAGAGGTAAACAAGCAGAAACCAGAACATGGTGAGCCAGATAGGGAAGAGATGGACTGTGACAGGAAGGAAATGAAAAAAGTGCAGGACAAAAAGAAAAGTGGAGATGAAAGTGTGTCCCTTGTAGGAATACAGCATAAGAGGGACGAACTGGGGAGGGAGAGGACAGAGGTGCAAGAAGAAAGGACTTAAGAGAATGAGAGGGGAGGGCCAGGAAGAACAACAGTCGAGACAATTTGTAGAAAGACAGGAGTGATGAGAAAGATGGTTGGTGCAGTATAGGCAGGGACAATATACAGTAATAGACAGAAAGTGTGACAGACGACAGAAGACTCTTTCAGCTAGAGGCAAGGCATCAGGTTATAATGAAACTTTTCTCAGGGTCCAGACTTGGCAAGTCATGGAAAGATGAAAGAATTTGCTTAACTGGGCGTTCGAGATTGTAAGTTTTCGACCTTTAGCTGTCAACATTTCGGCATTCGACAGGCTAAGCAGTCAATGATATAATATAGACTATATATATATATATATATATATATATATATATATATATATATATATGTATGTATGTATATAGATATAGACACACAGACACACACATACATACATATATGTGCGTGTTTTTTATATATAGAAAATGGAATAATCTGAGAAATGGCAATCTTTGATTTAGTCTATGCAAGTCCACATCTTTGGTCATTCAGTCCCCACATTCTGGTATTCGGCGTTGCAACTTTTGGCATCTCAGTTATTTTATTCGAGATATATCTGAAGGAAACAGAACACAATAAACATTTCTGTGAATAGCAGAAATATAAGTATGGAAAAAATGTTAAAGAAGGACTTGAAAGACTGTCCAAGTGGATAGATAGCAGTTGAGATCTGATGCAGATGAATCCAAATTTCTGTACTTCAACCACAACAAAGGAAACGTGAAGTATCAGTTGGTTGCACTGGATCAAGCAAGACAAGGAATTAAAGGTGTCTACTACATCTAGACAGGACTTCTAGAAAGTGACCGAAAGGGCCATGCAAGCAGTAAACAGAATGTTGGGGGAATATCTTTATGGCGCTATCACAGTGTGCTGGCCAGCAGCACCAAAACATTAATCAGTGTTTTTGTTCAAAATGGTCTCAGGGGCTATCAGGACTCCCGGCATGGGTGGGGTATAATAAAAGTTACTCTTATATATCGTTTATGGCACAAAACTGCTTTAATCTATTTATTTATTTTACATTTGTTTATTGGGAAAGTCTGACTGGACATGTCCTTTTTCAGTGGAGGCCCGGAGAGAAAAGCTCCACTTAACAGAACTACATTAAATACAATGAAAAAAAACACAAATTACATGCTTAAAAGGCAGATACAGAAAACACAATATACATACAGTTTAAAATATTTAAAGAAGCTCCACCTTTGCACTCATTTTAATGTAACACTGTATATACACAGACAGAGAACTCATCAGAATACATGTGATTGGGAGTACAATTTAAAAAGTATTCCCATGTCATTTAATACAGAAAAAAACAAGAAAGGCAGATGGAAAAGCAAAGATTTCAAAGGCAGTCTATTGAAAACGTGCATGGTCTGTATAAGCAACATTATGAGAAAAAATAAAGGATCTAAATTAATATTGAGAAAACTAAAACAAAAACATATGAAGCAAATCAGTAAACTGATATATAATAATCAAAGCAAAAAAAAAAAAAAAAGAATATTTCAGACTAAAGACTGTTGCAAGACTGAAATAGTCTTTTGAATCTGTAAAGAAAAAATGAAAGAATTTCTTCACCGATTTGGTAGGGAATGCCTGACACAACTTGCTAAAGGAAGATGGGATTAAAACAGTGAAAGCATGAGACATTAGTCCCCAAAACAAAGAAGAAAACAAAATGTACAGCCTGCATAGCATGGTAGTTCCAGATAAGTTCTTGGATGGCACACTGTGAAAAGAAGAAGGTGGGCGAAGGATTACAAATATCAAAGGCCAATAAAGGTCTTAGCTGTGTTTCAGTAAGTAGGAAAATAATCCGCTTATGAGTCAAAAGTTTCATTTTCTGATAACAGCCTACATAAACCTCATTTCCCTATCTTTATGATTTGTCATTCTGGTGCTTATTACCTTACAGAATAGTTATTTCATGCACAATGCTAAGATGTTTTCTGAATTTTATATTATCTCTAAAGAATGCATTCTTTTCAAATGTGTACTTTTAGCCACAGGGCAGTGCATGACATGATAGTCTGACACAGCATTCATTAAATGCTCTGTCACAAATAATCTACATTATCAATTACATTTCACGTAGGAGCATCATGAAGACTAAATATAAATCCATTGTGTTTGATTCATATTCAAGGGACTAACGGATAATAAAAGAAACTGTATCTCAAGACTATAGATTTTATAATGTTTCTGTGTCTTATTACTAAAAGAAAAAAAAAATTACATTTGAGGATGATAAATCAAAGACAACAGTTTCAAGATGAACATTTTAACTATTAGTTTTAGTTTGAATAATGTTATTAAATACAGGTTTTGTACTTAATATCCAAAAACAGATGGAAATCTTTGCTCCCAGTATTAAGCACATAACTACCCTTTGGATGTATTACCTCTAAATGTACAGTTTATTTAAGTTTCTATATTGCTCAACTATTTAAAGTGAAAAACAAAACTGAAAGTAAATGATTACAGGCTATGGTTGCACAAATTCACATAGCTTTCTCCTGCAAAACAGATCTTATGAAATCTTAGCAAAATTACTGCCATTTACGACGTGCTTTCAGAGCAATTTTACCAAACAGACTGCAGACTTAAAAAGGTTTGATGAAGCTTCAGGGAAATTTTAGAATATTACAGCAGCACCATATAGCTTATTATGAGATGAAATAAACATATTTAATATAATTTTCTTCCAGCTGAAGCAAAATGTAGGACTACTAATAAGACTAATAATGTTTCCAGTCTTACATACACTGCTGCTATAACTATATAAATGACCAAATTACTGCTTCTGCAAAGAGGAAAAAATACCCAAACCAGCATGCTACAGGAAAAGACTATATGTACAGTCCCTGAACAAGTCCATTTTACTTAGAGTAGGGCTGAACTAAGTGGTCCACAAGGGTTATACTTTATACCCCCTAGTAGAATCTGAATGATGTAGCTCTTGGTTGCCCCCTCTCTGGTGGAATGCTGAGCTCAGAGGAACATTAAACACAACAAACTAACTCCATACAAATGCAGTACCAACCTGCTGAGTTTCACTAGGTGTAACACAGCACTCTAGATGTGGTGCCAATCAACTCTGTAATGGCCAACATGCCATAATGGGGACAATTTCACTCCCTCATATTCTAGTGATGTTGAAATGTAATATAAAACATAGCAAAGAGCATAGGGTGCAGGCTGTTACATGAGTTAGCAGGGACTATGGGATGCAACCTCTTACAGGAGTTAGCAGGAGCCATGGGGTGCAACCTCGTACATGAGTTAGCAGGGAGCATGGGATGCAGCATCTTACAGGAGTTAGCAGGGAGCATGGGGTGCTGCCTCTTACAGGAGTCAGCAGGGGGCATGGGGTGCAAGATCATACAGGAGTTGACAGGGGGAATGGGGCGCAGGGTCTTACACAAGTTAGTAGGGGGTGTGAGGTGCAGCCTCTTATGCAAGTTAGCAGGGGGCATGGAAAGCAGCCTCTTACAGGAGTCAGCAGGGAGCATAGGGTGCAAGATCATACAGGAGTTAGCAGGGGGAATGGGGTGCAGGGTCTTACACATGTTTGTAGGGGGTATGAGATGCAGCCGCTTATGCAAATTAGCAGGGGGCATGGAATGCAGCTTCTTACAGGAGTCAGCAGGGAGCAAGGGGTGCAGGATCTTACAGGAGTTAGCAGGGAGTATGGGGTGCTAGATCTTACAGGAGTTAGCAGGGGGAATGGGGTGCAATCTCTTACAGGAGTCAGCATGGAAAATGGGGTGCAGGATCTTACAAGAGTTAGGGGAATGGGGTGCAGTCTCTTATGCAAGTTAGCATGGGGTGCAGCCTCTTGCAGGGGTTAGCAGGGGGCATGAGGTGCAGCCTCTTACAGGGGTTAACAGGGGGCATGGGGTGCAGGCTCTTACATGAGTTATATGAGTATTTCCCACCACCAAAAGATCTATTTTTAGAGTTGGTGAGAAGCCATTTGAAACAGATTTTCTTTTGTTTGAGGATTGTCTGGAATCCCTCTTAGACATGTCCCATTGTTCAGCTGATTTACATGGAACCAGACTGAAAAGGAGTGGTACACTTGAATCCTACAAGTATTTTACTCAGTCCCCATACTGTAGCTTCCACCAAGAAGTGTGGCTGGCCCCTATCTACACCACTATACATCACAAATCATTTTTCATGCGTTATCCATCAGAAGAGAGGCTTGGTGAACCTCTAGGCTCACAACGTCTATCTGACTGCCAATAATAAGCTGTTGCACAACCCAGTTATAGTGCCTTGTGACTCCCAATGTTCAAATACCAATTGTACAGCTCATAAACATTCCTCAGCTTTGTACTGTGCTTCACAGTCCTAATAAGTGCGAGTCCCTTTTGCCAGTTTGCTCTCTACAATGGTATGTGTATTAATCGTACTGTCACACTACCAATGTTATTGCATTGCACAAATTAGCATTAAGTGACTTACAAAAAAAAAAATGTAAGGACTCCATCCAAGGTGATCAAAATGTTTATTCACTGTCACTGTTACCAAAGATAGATAAGAAGGATTTATGACAAAGAAGGTAAACTCAAGGATAAAGTGGGAGTTCAATATTCCTCCTCTTTCTCTAATATGCACTACAAATGTTTTTCACTTTGTAAGTTCCAAGTCTGGAGCTAAAATACAGAATACATCAGATGGCTTGCCTACCTTAAAGTCATTCATTAAAATGTACAAATCGCCTTTCTTTGAAGCTGCCCATTGTAAGGGATGCAGTAATATCACATGTTATAACGACATGCTAATTGCATTTCTTTGGTCTCATGCAGGTAACTTTCAGGGCCGTAATGACAACATGTTGGCAACAGAGCAGTACTTAACAGCATTAGGAAAATCTGTGTTACGGTAGAGTATCCAAGCTGGTCTACCTCTGAAGAAAAAACGTCCATTAACAATAACTTGCATTCAGATGTGAGGAATGTAGGATTTACCCAACACTTATGTGGTTTGATAACAGCAAAGCCCAAATGATCAAACAAAGCCATCCTTGGGTAAATGCTGCATTACCCATGTCTGAACATTGCTATTACCCAGTGACATTGCTGATGAATTACTGCTAAACTGAACATGCCACCATCATGCATGTGAGGACACTTGCACAGTATATCAAGTGTGTTTGTTGTCATGTTTTTTTAAATGGAAGCCAGAAATCTGCACACATCCAGCTGATTATATTGGGATGTTCATGGCTGACATGCTCGGAGTAAATTTTGCAAATTTTTCTTTTATTTTTATTCATCACTGTAGTCCACAGCAACTCTGTGTATTAGGTTGTCTGCATTTTTTTTTTAATTTTTAAGTGTAGCTGTTTCATTTCAGTTTCTTTACTTGGTGACACGGAGACAATATAGCTTTTAGTTTAATAACTACAGCCAACAGGATTTCTAACTACTCATTTTGTTTTGCAGACAATAATTTTCCTATGAGGAATACTCAGTTTACATTAAGCTCATTGATTCGTTTGTCTAAGCAGCCTGCAGATTTTGTATAGTAATAAGCTTTTATTATACAACTAAAATGCTCTCATTAAAAATTAACCACACAATACAAAAATGCTTGAAGTTATGTAATTCATTTCAACCTTACATTTTTCACAGTGGCAATTATTTACATAAACTGCTACGTTTCCATGAGACACTTTCTCCTCTGCTTGTTACACTTCTGGAAGAGAAACTAAAAACAGCAGCAAAACACAAAAAAGACTTTATATGCATTTTGTTTCAAAAAAGTAGCACAGAATGAGAAATACATTTCACAAGGAAAAGTTCTGCTAAGTTTGTAAACACTGCATGTTGCATATGTCAGTCTACTTAGGTCACTCTTGGTTATAGGAAAGGACGTAAAAATGTCAGTTTGAACAATCTGCAGAGATTTCCCTGACACACTTACTATTTTCTGTAAGGTGACAACTGTAATCACGGCACTGTTTCAACACTTAAGAAACATTACAAGAACGAAACATGACAAAAGAAAAAGGAGAAATTGTGTCCTGGCCCAGTGACAGAAAGCACTAAAACAGAAATGATATTACGTGTATCTGACTAACAAAGGCCTTGGAAAACACACTGCATAGAAGATCATGTACAGTTTTCTTACTTTTCCTTTTCTTATTTCTTTATACTTATTTTTTTTTCATTTGTTTGAAATTGGTTAACTGGACCCATTGGTCCTTTTTTACACATATAACCTTGCTGCATAACATATCAAACAAAAGTGCAAAAAGTCATGCACAAAGCAGGTAGTTAAGGTTGCAAACCATAAAATGATAATATACAGCTTAGCAGAATATTTTACTTTCATTCCATTTGTTAACTGGGTAGGTGGTCAGGTCCAACAGGCCTTTTTCAGTCGTCACTCAAGCCAAAAATTCGATGACAATGTCTGCAGACAGTACATTAAATATATCACTTATACACTCATTCAAGCATAGTTATACACTTGGTTACATAAAGACAGTCAACTTTTTAAAAGATGTTAAAGTTTACAATGACAGATTACATTTAAGTATAGTTACACACACGGTTTCACAAGTACGTACACATTACTGCAAAGGACATTGAGACTGTCAAACACTGACATTCTGTTAAGTAATTAAAAGAAAGGCAGGAGCATTAGGTAACAGTTTATATAACCAATGATCTCTAGGAGGAGTTTGGTGAAAGTTTCCGTTTCTCTGTGAAATTTGAGCTAGGATTATCCTGCAAATCGAAATATTCACATTTGCACTTCTTTAGTAAATGATTTATTTTTTTAAACTGACCTTATTTATTTATATGCCTGTTTAGGTATGGAATATAAATTGTTGGCCTAGGATTATACCCAGGTATTGTTGCTGAGTGGTGTAGGGTAATTTATTATGTAATGGGTCAGAAATGATGCCAGAGATACTGGCTGCAATCTCTGAACGATCCTAATAAATGAAACAAACGATTTGTTGGTACTTGCTGTAAGCTTATTATTTATAAGCTAATTCCAAATGTGTGAAAACTGTTTGCAGTTGCCTGGTTAGCACAGTTGTAACAATCGTACATGCATTTTGCACTGATGAAAATTACAGTGGAACAGACAAAATAAGTACAGACAGGTGCAATATTTGGTGAGAATGAACAGCCATATAAACACTCCACAAGGATAAAGGATTATTCATATGACCAATTAGGCTGAGGATTAATCATTCATTTGTTCACACAGCTATGTGTGGTATACGAGAAGTGGTGGTTAACAAGCTTGGATTTAAACTGATGAAATAATATACAGAGGCCTGACATTCAGTGGAAGGCCATTCTATATTTTAGCCCCCCCAAAAGGTGTATGCACTGGTAAAACATTTTAAGGAGAAATTTGAGGGAAGTAACATGAATGGACTTTAATCTGAGAACAGAGGACTGCAGGTAAATGTTTTATTGTTCAGAAGGCAGTCAAGAAAGGCAAAGTGACTCAAATAAAGTCACTAGTAAATTAATGAGTAAGAGAGTATGCTCTCCTTTCAGAAACCAGTGACAGTTTTGTCAAGCAAGGGCCATACAGTGGTACTCATAGGTTCATAGGTTCATAGGTATGTACTAGGCTATCGGCCCTGGAGCCTATACAAGCCCAGCCAAAAAGGTACCCTGGCTTTTGCCACCCAAGAAAATTATTTTCCTGTGCCACTGTCGAGCAGAGCCACAAAAGTGATCCCCGGGGTGAGTTTCCTATTTCCCATCCAATCATCAAGATTTTTCTTGAAGAGTGCTAATGGGGAGCTTTGTTTGATATAGATAAGTAGTTTGGCCCAGAGTATGGGAAGTCTCTGGGACAGGAATCTATCCCTCCGGCATGTTCTGTTTATTGTGGTGACAGGTGCATGTAGCTCACAGGGATTGGGATTTCTTTAAGTGGAGCATGTCCAACAGCTCTGGGATTGACATAGCTTTGTATGTTAGGCAGAGATCACTTCTGAGTAGACAATATGCCACGGAGTAAAGCTGGAGTTTTTTGAGACGGTCTGCGTAGGGCATCTGTTTGAGGCCGGTAATCCTCTTTGTAAGGTATTTCTGCGGCCTTTCCAGTTGTTGTAGATGTCTTGTGAGGTACATACCAAAAGAAGCATTGTACTCTATAATGGGTTTAATGAGTGATGAGTAGATGGGAACAATGATCTCTTTTCTTCTAGATGAGAAACCTTTAGTGATGAAGTGTGCCATGTAGAAGGATTTCCTGACTACTGTGGCAATGTGATTATCAAAGGAGAGACTACTGTCCACCTGTGTCCCAAGGTCTGTTATCACACTTTCAGTGTTAAGTATACTACCGCCTATGTTGTAGTTCATGGGTACAGAGTTTTTACCAAAGGGGATGACAATGCACTTTTTGGCATTGAGCTTGAGGCCATGGCTTTGAGACCCTTTTGTAGGATGTCCACATTGTTAGGTGTTTCAATGATGGCTCCTAGTTTGCAGTCATCTGCGAACCTCGATAGCCAAAGACCTTCTGTTTTAGCCTGTACTTCAGAGAAGTAGATACCAAACAGGAGAGGACCCAGGACTGAACTCTGTGATACTCCACTTGTCACTGGTCTAAAGTCAGATTTATAGTGTGCTACTTTCACAGTGTGGGTTATGTCAGTGAGCCAGTTGGCAACCCATCTTCTGACATAGGGATTTATACCTAGTTTAGTGAGTTTATCTATAAATCCAGAGTGGGGGATGGTGTTGAAAGCCTTGGCAAGATCTAGATAGGCTGTTTGAACCACCTTACCCTCGTCTATGGCTTTGGTGACTGCTTCAAACCCGAACTGGGTGGGGTCCAGAGTTTGGAAATTACCAATGTCTTTGTTTACAGGTTCCATGGACTTGCAGACCAGGCTCGTCAGGCTAATGGGGCAGTATTTCCCGGGGTCTGTGGTGGCTCCCGCCTTGTGGAGTGGGACAACTGTCGCTGTGCGCCATTCAGCCGGCACAAAGCCTGAGGTGAGGCTATGATTGAACATGGTACTTAGGTGGGATGCCAGTTCATTCTGTAGTTTGTGTAGAACGCAGCTTGGGATGTTGTCTGATCCCATGGATGCTGTGTTCTTGGCTTTGGAGAGTGTGGTTTTTACCTGTGCAGCTGTGATTACAGGAACTTTGCATTCTTCCTGTATAAAGATGGGCTCTTTAGGGGGTGAGAGGGGGGTAAAGTTAGCACTGAACCTATCTGCCAGGATGTTGGCAATATCAGTTGGGTCTGTATATTTAGTGCCATTGTGCTGCAACTCAGAGCAGCTCTGAGTGTTGCCATTGAGATTCTTGACATAGCTATAGAATGCTTTGTGGTTGTCTTTAGAATCAGTGGTGATTTTGTTTTCGCAACTAGCTTTGGAGGATTTTATCAGGGATCGCAGCTTCTTACTAAGGCTGACCAGGGAGTTCCTCCACTCATGGGATTTTACTCTCTTTTGCAATAGTTTCTGCCTTCTGTTGTACAGTTTGTTTATGGCAGGGGACCACCAGATTGGCTTCCTTTTTTTGAAGGATAGTGTCTTGGTTCTGTTTGGTATAGCATGATCCATGCACTCGTGTAAGTGCTTATAAAGTGCAATTGTGCAGGAGTCAGTAGCCGTAACTGTATTGTCCATCTCCTTGGGTGTCATGAAGTTCACCACTTCTGTCTTAAGAAGCATGAAGCTGGCTTTGGAGAAATTTTTTACCATGGTTTCCTTAATGGGGGGTGGGGGCAGGATGTGGATATCTAGGGTAATTAGCTTATGGTCGGATCGGACCAATGAGGCATTGACTTCAGGTGTGGTCACTCAGGTTGGTAATGACTAGATCTAGGATACTGTCGTCCCTCAAGAAGTAGTTTTTGCGTCATAACTCTACAGATATTATTTATTTATTTATTTATTATTTCAGTTTGATTTACTATTAAACAGTACTTGTATTCTATTACAGTTAATGAAAGCCCCAGCAGTCACATATGACAGTTTATATATTACAGTTAATGAAAGACCCAGCAATCACAAATACAAGTTTGCATTACAAGTCTCAAATATGCTTGCCATTTGCAATTGCAGATTTTACTTAACGGGTAAATAGATGTGATATTTTGTGACAGACAGTAGTAAGCTTAGAAGTTACAGCCTTGGGATGTGCTGGAAAAGTAAGGTGTTGGTCAAGCCTTAATTCTAAGTATTTAAACTGTTACCTGCTGTACAGAATGATGTGACCCCCACTACACACACACACACACCCTGGTGACAGTACTGGCCATGTATCAGGAATGTTTAAAAAGGCATTTTTTTACTTCCTAAAATCATGATTTTTTTTTACATTTAGTGACAGCTCCATGGAGATGTGCAGTGAGTGATTTGCTCTGAGGTAAGCTGTCAGAATAGAGAGAATGTTACAAACTGATACACATAAAGGCCCTTTCGTCTGCTTAGAACAAGGCAAGTATGTCAGACAGCACAACTGAGAAGGCAAACAGAAAAAAGCTGAGAACCTAGGACACACACTAAGGAACACCTAGGCAGATTTGCTGTTAAAGGAGGAAACAATTTCCTATTCTGACATTTTAAAATTGCTCACTTAAATAGATGTCCATCTAATTAATTGAGGTTTCTGCAACAGTCTGGAGCGCTGCAAAGAGTTAAGCACCTTAATCAAATCAGTGCAGATAGTCCCTGTGAGTATATCCCTGTAATGTAAAATCTTTGCTGGTCTAGCAAGAGATATATAACTTCTGTGTTCCAGGATTAATCATAACTCCTTGTAATGGCTTGGCTCTATCCATATTCCAACACACACACATTCATGCCCTACAGATGAGTACAGACACATACCCACTAACACACACTCACATCTTCGCTGTACTAACTTCCATCACTTATATTCCACAGAAGTGAATGAGTGACTGCTGTGTTTTTACTGTGATCATGTTTTCCTCCTAAAGTAAAAATTTAGCGAGTTAGGATTTGCTGACATCTGCACTCCCCTGGATGGCCATATTACCATGTGTATCTAGGCGAGACTGCCCTCTGTGCTGAGGGGCCCACTAGGAGAAAACCTCAGCAGTAAAGTGGTTCTTTGAATCAGAAAAGCTTAGCATGCTGTGGAAAACTTTCAGGCTAAAGCTTCCCCATCACACTAAGCCTTATTGAATCACAGTCAATGTTTTATCCTGATATGTAGCTGAAGAACATGTGATTAGCTGGACATTGTTTTTAAACATTGAGCAAGGAGACAGTTTTATTAGTGTGAAGAAATCCACAGTGAAGTCAGGACAAAAGTGGTTACCAATAAATTGGAGTACTTAAGGAATACTTCCTTGTGTATGTGTGCTTGGGTCTATGTGTGTGCATGTTTTCCCACTAGCGGATCTGCACGTGCTAAAAAAGAAAGATCCATAAATGTTCCTAAGTGTTACTGGAGCCCAACCTGTACAAGTCTGACCCCTACAGGAACCCGAATTATGATTCTAAGGAAAGTATAAAACCCTTTAAGGATTCCAAAAAAAAACATGGCTGCAGATTCACTACAATTAATATCCAATTTATTATTAAGAGAAAGAACAAACTCGGTTTTGCAGTTCCTCTTGTAATGTCTTAGCAGAGGAAGCTATCCTTAGTTCTAATACATCATTTGCATAAAATGCAAGATTCACCTTGGGAATGTTAAATGACAAGTTGTTAATAAATAGGAAAATCAGAAAGACTTAAGACTTGGATCTCCACCTTAAAGATCCCATTTTGAGACACATTAGGTCCTGAATGAATCCTAAAAGGCCTATCAGTAAGTCGGATTAGAAACCACTACATTGCTACTGGACAAAGAGCACAAAAGATAACCTCCCCAGGCTGTGAGCCACAGTTTCAAAGGCTATTATAAGGTCAAGGAACAGGGCTCTAGCAATAAAGTCCTTCCAGATATTGCCATATATCTGACTATGAAAAGAGTACAAGGCTGCTATTATGATAAAACCAGTCCTAAACTTGTGCTGTTGTCAGGGGAGAATGCAAATTTGAGCCACATATTCAAACAGTTGTGCACAGCATATCCTACCAGGATTTTACTTGAAGGGCAAAAACTACTGGCCTAAAATCAGTAATTTCTGACAGACTGATTTTTTTTCCCTGAACTGGAATAATCTTTACATGTTTAAAATTGTGTAAAACAATACCAATTCTAAGAGAAAGGCTGAAAAATAAGTGACTTGAGAAGAACAGGACATCCTAACCTCATACAAGTTATGGCGTACATTTGATGCAGCACATTTAGAAGGATGAATTTTTTTCAGATCATCAAGTTCCGCCACATGACTAATCTGTGAAAAATAAAATGGGGGAACTAATTACTTCATGAAATCTATCAGCAGGAATTGGGCAACTTACACCTGGGAAACCTAGCAGAGTATTTCAAAGTGCTGCATAGTAAGATCCTTAAATAAAACAATGTAAGAAACTTCTCTGTGTGGAAGATTTTCAATCCATATAAATCTAGTTAATCACTGTATATTAATCAGATCTGATAATGGTAGTAGAGGTAGCAAACTTAAGCTCATCCTAAGTCAAAAAATAATAAAAAATATATAATTTTAAATATTATACAGAATTAGTAAGTATTCAAAAGAAATGCAAGCAGGGTAGGCAGTCTGTTTCCAGTCAAAAATCCTTTATTAAGTACACAGACAACCGACCCAAGTAAAAACAAAAATAACAGAGTAATAATTTCCTCACATGGTAATGCAAACAATAGCTACAGCTGACATGGTACTGACACCAGTACCGGGATTTGGTCTGGTGGGAGCAGTGATCAGCTGTGTTATGTTCTTTAGTGGCATGATACTGCTTAGCAGTCTCTTACGAGACCTTCCCCCAATCCATTTTATAACAACATTAACTTTCAATATTAACTTTTTATCATCAGAATGCATGGAGACCTTGTTTACGTATTCACTGATCAGAAATGGGAAGGAGGGCAGAAGAATATAGACTACAATGTCAACAAAAAGATGAATAGGAATCCATCAGAGATAAACTCAGAAGTCCCCGTATCCTTGTCTACCAATTCAATCAAACCAAAATCAAATCAAGATGGCCATTTTTTAAGTGATCTTGGTTGACTGATATATGTTTTGATTAGCAAATAGATCCTGTTGTGGACTTGTGCAGCTATAAGGATATAGTTCGAGAAAAGAATTAACCAAAGTTCAGTATTTTTGATCCGTTTTTACAAATACATCAGCGATTAACAACCTTATCCACTTCAGGATCATTGGACAGCAGAAGCTACGTCCAGCTGTCACCAAGCATGACTAAGAGAAATCACGCTTGGAGGCAATTTGAAGGTCGACTAGTTCTCTGCGTCATATCTTTGGGATGAGGGAGAAACCCCATGCAGAAAGAAGGGAAGATAGTCAAGAAATCACACCAGCCAAGAACCAAAATGGAGATCCAGATGCAGTGTGGCAGCAATGCAAACCACTGTGTCACCTCGATTTTACACAACTGCATTACAGATGTTACCTCTGGTTGTGTTTCTGCTGTTGGGCATTTATGCCAAAACAGTGTAGAATAAATAGACAATACAAAATAAATTACATTTGGATATTCTGAATTATCTACAGACAATACAATGGGACTTTATGCTACCACTAAACTGAAGCACAGAAAAGAAAAATTATTTTCCAGTATTTCTGATGACAAAATCTTAACACAAATGATGTATTACAAGAAAATTAAATATACAAGCCATGACTTCTCTAGATGTTCCTGATAATTATACACAATTTGTGATGTCATCAGGAGTTTCATGAAAAAAAAATGTGACTATATTAAAAGTTACAGCTATATGCCAGCCCACTGGCACAGGAACAGGATGTCTGGTCACCTCTACAGTGACTTGGTAAAGGAATGGACCCAGGAAGTTGGAAGGCTGGCAGAGAAGAAGACAATGTGAGTTTATACCAAACTCCTTAATGCAAACTATTCAAGGTAATAATATAAATACCCAAGTGGAGGCTTGAATAATGTCTATGACCTGTGATTACGGTGTGGGGTTGGTGGCAGGGACTAGTGGGTGTGGTGGACGTGTATAGAATCATCCATGTCTCTGTGACAGAACTCAAGAGGAATAGGTCATGCAGTCTTCCCACAAAATACTCTGTGATGTGAAGTGCAATATGTCACCATTAGTTAAAGACAAGGAAAGGAGAGGAAAACACTTGTGAAGACTCACCTTGTTATTCAATGTGTAGAAGGACAGAAGTGATAGGGACCATGGCACACCAGGAAATAACTGAATAAAAAAGTTCGGCACCAACCAAGAAGTATTAGATCCTGAACGCGACCAATAAGTGCTTCCACTCCACCAAATAGTACTAATATTTTATTCGGAACACATAAAGCACGGCACTGACATACAATAAATAAAAATAACAAATATAAAGATGTTTAGCGCTTTCACTCACTACGCGAGCTTCTTCAGAACATCTGAATCAGCTGTATCTGCTGTTTAAATACAAAATTTGGCGCCAAAAAAATCAACTGTTTGTGTCATCTTAAAGTAACAGTCTTTTTGTAGTATGTAAATCCATATAGTACTTAAAAACCTTTATAGTACTTAAAAATTCTCTTCGATAAGGCTTCTAATCTCATGCCTATATTACTATTAATATACAATTAAACATGCTTATATAAGCCATAAAAAGGGTTCTAAAAAACACATTAAAAAACGTAGGTTTGTGTGCATTACTAACAAATGTATATATGAGAACTCGTCTTGTAAATAAGGGCAGTGTATGTTAAAAATAAAAACATATGAATTAAAATTGTCACCATTAGTGTAAATCACCATTTATGTAAATTATCACTATTAGTATGAATTAACACCCGTGTTATTGAATATATTATAAATATAAAAAATGTTGTAAGAAAATAAATTAAAGTTATAAAAGTATTATAAAAATGTATATAGTATATAATGTGTAATAAAGTCTGTTGTATATATGTATATAAACTTGGCACGATAATTTTATCTATAATACCTAACTTATAGTGTTTTATATATTTTATATATTGCTTACTGTATGTGAATTAGTTACTATGATGAATATGAGATATTAATTCTGCATCTGAGTATTGTTAACCTAGATGCATTAGATGGTTCCATATTTTTTGGTTATTTATATTAACAGTGTTTATTATTTCTTAACTTTGTTAATATGTTATAAAATGGCCTGTTGTACATTATCTAGCATTCAATTCCAAAATGGGTTTACACTATATAAATTCATTTAAACTTGGTAAATTAGCTGCATCCAGGTATATCTGCCATCAAATCTCCTTAAAATTCAATAATTTCTTAGTATCACCCCCTATTGGATTATTGTGTATAACAGCTAAAATTGCAAATTTAAATACATGGTCACTTCCCATTTTTTCTACATGCCCTGGAGAGTGCATTCGTGGAATCTTTCTTAGATATACTGTAAATATGATCATAAATTAGTTTCTTAAAATTTCTCTCTGTTTTGCCAACATAATAACAAGTACATGCCCCACACTTGGCAATATATACTACCATCTTAGTATTGCAGTTTCCTTTTCTTAATTTAACACATTGCCTAAACTTGTTCGTAATATAAATTCTGTTGGTTTCTAATATATGTTTACATTGTTTACACATTCCACACTTTTTAGTACCTTCATCGTTCACATCCCTTAACTCTAATTTGCTCTTCTCTTTATTTGTATTTTTATTATTTTTGTTTTTGCTGGGATTGTAATGTAATAATTACTTGATATTATCCCCCATTTTATACACTGTTCCTGGTCTACTTCCTACCACATCTTGAATATTTAAATCAGTATGTAGTAGGAAACAAAATTTGTTGATAACCTCCACTATTTTGTCATATACAGGGCTAAAACAAATAATTAGTGATCTCTGATGCTTCATTAAGTCTCTTTGGTTGTCAGGATTAAACTGTAGTTTATTATTGTTGATTTTATTCAAACCCTTTCCAAACAGGGGCTCATATCTCTTGCCCCATTCACTTAACACAAATTTTCCTATATCTTGTAACATTTTATTAGGATATCCTCTTTCCCTAAACAACCCTGTGATGTATTCAATTTCATCCTTAGTTGTGTTGTAATCAGAAGACATTCGTGTAGCCCTGATATATTGCCCCTTAAAAATATTTTGTTTTAGTCTAGTGGAGTGATAGCTGTCATATACCAAATAGTCATTAGAAAAGGTTTCTTTCCTATATATCTTCGATTTTAACTCCCCATTTTGAGTGTATATGTAAGTATCCTAGTAAGCTAATCCCTCCTTACTCCTCGAATGAGTAAACTTTAAATACTTGCTACTACTATTTAAATATTCAATGAATTTATCCATTTCCTCTTGGGTATCTCCCCATAATATATATATGTCATCTAAAAATCTTGAGTAGTGGAGAATTTTCTTGAAATAAGGACTGGGAAAAAGCATAGTTTCTTCCCAGTCAAGCATGACTAAATTGGCATAAATGGGGACACACGCAGCCCCCACTGCCACTCCCTGAGTCTGCTTGAAATATTCTCCCTCAAAATATATGAAATTATTTTCCAACACCATAGACATACATTCCAGAATGAGACTAATTTCATCCCATTCCAACTCTGAGTATTTATAAATGCTATTGCAAAATGCTTCCAATCCATCCTCTTTAGGTATGCTGGAAAATAAATCTATAACATCTATGGTGACAAATATACATTCTTCCTTCCAGTTTTGTATGGGAAATACACTTAAGAATTCCCAGGAATCCTTGACCATGTGAGTAATCTTGTTATATATGTGTTTTAATTTAATGTCAATATATTTGCCTATGTAGTAGGTTTTGGATTTATTACCCGATACAATTGGTCTAAATGGGGGGTCATTAGAATCTTTATGTATCTTAGGAATCCCTATTAATGTAGCCATTATAGGAAATTTCACCCTTAAGTAATTATATGTATCATTTGATATTCTTCCATCTATAACAAATTCTTCCAGATAAGAATCTATCCTCTGATAGGCTATGTTGACTTCATTCAAGGAAATAGTTGCATAATTACCTGAATTATATAGTATATCATACATTTTCATAATATACTGTGTTTTATCATAAATCACAACCCCTCCCCCCTTATCTGGCTTCATCACTCTGATTTGAGTGTTCGTCCTTAATGCCATTAATATATCGCTCTCTTCCTTGGTTAGGTTGCTTTCACAACTTATTTTATTCTTTTTGGTGTATTCATTATGTATGTTGTACATCTCCTTAGTTACTACTTTTTCAAAAATATCCACTCTCGGATGATAAGGTGGAATAAATGTACTTTTACATTTTAATTCTAAACTCTTTTTTGATTTTGTATCATTATTGGTGTTAATTAGTTGATTAGTACAAGATTTGTTAAAAAATATTGCTAAATTTATCTTCCTAGTGAACTTTTTGATCTCACATATACTATCAACTAATTTGAAAGGTGGGGTGGGGATAAATTTCATACCCTTAGCTAATACATCAAAATGACTTTTGTTTATCTCTAAACTTGAAAAATTGTATATTTTAAAATGATTGTGTGAATATATATTGTTTTCTACTGATATCCCATTCATCTTACTTCTTAATACTTCCATTTGGTTTGATACCTGCTTTGGTTCAACCCCCATTTTCCATTTTTGTTCCTTCCATATCTCCCCTGTTGTTCCTGATTTAAATTCTGATATGGTTGACCGTTTTTCTCATGTCGTCTGTAAAAATGGGGATCCCCTTTATCACAAGGTGTACTGTTGTGAAACTCCTCCTGGTTATAACCATTGTCCTGTCCAAAATTTTTTCTGTGCTTGGACCAGACATAAGCTTCTTCCCTTTTATATTGCTGTATATCTCTACACATTTTTTTCTTTTTTCTTTCTTCAATATTTCCTACCCATTTTTCTGCTAGTGTGAATTGTTTAGCATATAATTTCTCCCATTCTGTAAATAGTAAATCACTGGTAATTTTCAAATCTAATGTTTCTACCTCTTGAATTAATTGACTAAGTTTCTCATCATTGTATTTGATGAGAATATTCATGTACTTAATACCACATTCATCAAAAAACTCAATAAATTCACTAATAATACTTTCTTCCACTACTATACCCATTGGCAATGTGTTAATGTGTTTTTTAGAACCCTTTTTATGGCTTATATAAGCATGTTTAATTGAATAGTAATATAGGCATGAGATTGAAGCCTTATCGAAGAAAATCTTTAAGTACTATAAAGGTTTTTAAGTACTATATGGATTTACATACTACAAAAAGACTGTTACTTTAAGATGACACAAACAGTTGATTTTTTTGGCGCCAAATTTTGTATTTAAACAGCAGATACAGCTGATTAAGATGTTCTGAAGAAGCTCGCGTAGTGAGTGAAAGCGCTAAACATCTTTATATTTGTTATTTTTATTTATTGTATGTCAGTGCCGTGCTTTATGTGTTCCGAATAAAATATTAGTACTATTTGGTGGAGTGGAAGCTTCTCAGAAAAAACATTTAATATTTTTCTGTAGATGTATGAAAGAATATCAGACCATGGAGTGAATTTCTTGCAGACGATCACAAAAACAAGACAGAATGTTGCATAAAAGTTTTCCTGATGAGTCATTCTGGAAACCACCATTTCACTCTTTTTCTTTTTGTAACATCAGCATAAAAGTTCCAGGCACTTTGATGCTAACGTACGCTACAGTACTATACTATACAAACACAGCATAATGGTAAAAAAAGAAGCAAGCAGACTGTTATTCTTTATAAATGGAAAAGGAAGAATAGTCTGTCTGCATCATGTGGGAATGAGGAACACATGAAATAAGCTTTTTAATTGAACACCATGTTCTTGTGTGCTGTACCCAGTACTTCAACTTGTACAATGAAATAGCTTCATTATGAGGGATGTCTTTCATTTTCACTGAACAGCCATCGACAATCTTCAAAGTGCTTCTTTATGATAACATTAATGAATTCTAAAACTGCATAAAATGAAAATATGCTTTATTGTGCAGGTAACTAAATGCAGCAACACCATGCTTCCAGATTAGGGCTATAATGAGAGTATAAGGACTTCAAGAAGGAAACCATGAAAACCCATCTTATCTAAATTAAAACACTTTGCAGGCATTTTTAGTGATATATTAATCACAATATTTAGTCCATATATTTGCTTCTACAAAATGAATGGCAAAAGTATTTGCTGTCATTCCTCTGCTTTTACTACAGCTTGACATTTTTCCTATGTGGTATAATAATAAATGTCAGTGTACACTAGGGAGCACTCTCATGCCTTCTCACTTTCCAGTGATGATTTATCTCTCTGAGCAGTTTTACTATCCACTTGATTTATGGTGCTGCCAATCAATAATAGAATAGCACTTTCAAAGCTATATGACATAATACAAATCCAAAAGCTGGCTTTCACTTTTAATGCAAGTCAGATGTGTCAAAAGAATGGTCATAATGCACAGTTTCTTTATGTCAGTTTTTATACACACGCACGCACACACACACCTGTGTGTCTGTAAAATTTTCTTTAAAAAATGTACCATACGCCAAGTCTCTCTTCACAACATCAGAAACACAAAAATTAAATGTAAATGTCCCAACATACCCTTGTTCGGTCTGTCTCCAGGTTATTCATATGGAAAATACAAGAGCTTGAAACTACCTTGGGACTATAATGTTAAGCTTTTTAAGCTCCTCACAGATCAATAGCCTTGCAAAACCTATGAACCCACTTTAGCTCTCCCACCAAGAAAGTGAGGCTTACATTTTAGAAGATGTGCAGTATCAAAGTACCGCTGTAGTAATAAAGCATCTGACCTAACTACAAATTAAAGATCAGTGGCCTTGATCCCAAGCTGGGATCTGCTAGAACAAAATGTGGAGTTACCAGAGCAAAGCAGAGGTACTGCATTAAAAAAAGAAGGTGGGGCATGACTGACAGAGGTATAAAGGGGTACACAGTTTAGAAATTTCATTCTATGAATCATTACTGTAGACTGGACATAGCTATCACAGACTTTAAGTGATGCAAATCAGACTGTTACTTTAATTAAACAAACAGAAAAAGTACTGGTATTTAGCCAAGCATCTAGAACTTTCTCTGGTACAGACAAAGAAAATAAGGTATCCA
This sequence comes from Protopterus annectens, assembly GCF_019279795.1. NCBI lineage: Eukaryota > Metazoa > Chordata > Ceratodontiformes > Protopteridae > Protopterus > Protopterus annectens. The sequence continues at coordinate 879,752,161 of NC_056739.1, read as the reverse complement.
CAATTATGTGAGAAGCTTGGAACAAAGCATTATCCCACAGGAGGCAAACAATTTATAAATTGATAACTATCTTATCCCACACTATCCCCTCTTTCTCCAATAGAAAAGTCATTTGCATGCACTGGTAAAAATATTACAATTCGAAGAAAAATAAAACACCAACAAAGAACACCTCGTATAGCTGAGTCAGCAAGGATATCCACACAGAATAGTGTCCACTCTTTTTATTAATCGCTTTCATCAAAAGACTTCATCAGAAAACAAATTCACAGTAAACTACACCCCTTACAAAATACTACATTCAATTAATCAATTAATCAGTCAAACAACAAAAACAATTAACTGTTTAAACTTTCTTAACATAACACTCTTCTATTTCTTAAAAAGACATTTAATATTCACTGCATCATTAAGCCCTGGGCTTCTATCTGATCTCATCTTTATTTGTCAGGAAGCTTCTCTTTGCTCCAAATATAATTTTAAATCACCTCCCCTTAAATCTAAATGCCTTTGCTCTATAACCAAAAATAAAAAATTCTTAAAATTAGGACATGCCAAGGTATGTTTATACAAAGCACTTTTTGTGTCTTTCTTTCTAACATAATACTGGTGTTCCCTGATATGTTATAACAACCTTTTCTTAGTCATTCCTACATAAAAAGCTGGACTTCCAGAACACACACTTATATAAGCAACACCCTTTGTTTGACAACTGAACCTCTCACTCACTGTGATAGTTTAATATGGGTTATTTAACATAATAAAAGGCCCTTCCAAAATGTAGCGGCAAATGTTACACTGTCCACATTTAAACATTCCCTTCAATTTGTTAGATAAAATATTGTCCATAATTCTAGTATTATCTTTTTGTAAAAGATTCTTTAAGTTGTAACTATTTTTTATAAACAAACTTAGGGTTATGTCCTACTACATTATACATTCCTTATTGCTTTGTAGAACCTTCCAGTTATTATTTATTATTGATCGAATACTAGCACTATCTACTGTCATATCTAAAGTACAGGCCAAATGTTTGTCTTCATTTTTATTTCTACTATAGTCCCCTCCCAAGGCCCTTTTATTACTTATAAAGGGACACTTTAAAATTGGGGGAAAGGACAAGGGCCTCTTTTCAATAATTTCATTTTCTAACTGCTTCAAAAATTCTTCATTGTATCCCCTATTAATGAATAAGTTTGTAATGAAACTAAATTCTTCTATCAAAGTTACGTCATCAGTTGTTATATAGCCCTGATGTACTGTCCCCTTGGCAAATTCTTTTTCATAAAATGTAGATGATTACTAGTTTGGTGTAAACAGCTGTTAGTAAAAGTTGCTTTTCTATGTATTTGCTATCAAATTCCATACGTGTCTCATTCTATAATAGGGGTAACATCCAAAAAATTCACTGTGTGACCCACATCCCCCTATCGTAAACTTCAGGAAGGTGGATCTCTCATTAATTTCTTTTAAAAGATTCTGACAGTCAGTACTAGTACCTTCCAACACAAAAAAAGTCGTCAACAAAGCGTTTATAAAAATACACCTTAAAAAAGTTTCTAACGTTTATTTATTTACTTACATTTGTTGACTGGGAGTGTCCGACTGGATGTAGGTCCATTTTCAGCAGAGGCCCGGGGAGAAAAGCTCCACAGTTAAAATAAACAGACAGTAGTTACATTGGATTACATAGCGATTAACAATTTCACATAGCAATTACTTACAACATATTTACAGATGAAGAACATAGTACATCAGTAGACAACTAGAACCTTTATCTGTGAAGTACATAACAGACATTAACAAATGTTACAATAAGAAGTTCCTGCTGTATAATAAGTACTTGGCTTATGAGCATCTGAGCTTGCTATAATCAAGGTAGTTAGTGGTGTGGAAAGAAAGGTAGTGGTTGGATGGGGTGGGTGATATTCAGAGTTGCTCAATACACTAATTTCCTACCACCCTAATACAATATTAGCAGAAGATGGGGTGGCTGATGACCCCATAGCCACCCCTCTTAGTTGTTTATAAAATTGTTTGTTAAAAATAAAATAGTTATTGTCCAATAAAACTTCTATTAAACTACAATAAAAATTAACTTGCTGATTTGTGAAATGAGTGCAATTAGTGAAAAACATTCTGACAAACCCAACTCCATCTTCATGGGGAATGGCAGTGAACAATGAGCAGACATCAATATTACACATAATAATCGTTTCTACATTGTATTCATGACGGTTACTGAACTCACGAAATTGATTCAAAAAATCTCAAGAATCTAACACAAAGGACTCTAATTTACTAACTAAAGGATTTAATGCAGAATTTATTACCAAAGAAATCCCCTCTGTAATATAATTGGGGGCAGAAACTATGGGCCGAAAGGGAGAATTTTTCAAACATTTGAGTAATTTCAGAATCCCAAACAGTATACTGTTAGGATTTTCAGTGTTACAAAACTTAAATGTTTGCTCACCTATACTTTTTTCTAATAAACTGTCATATAAAAAGTATGTGCATATCTGTAACATTCATTTATACATCTGCTGTCAACTTTACTATATTCATTTTCATTATTTAACATGTTTTCAATAGTTGCAACATACGTTTCTTGATCCATTACAACCAACCCACCCCCTTTATCAACCTTCATAAGTCTTATTTTTTATTTTCTACAATTTCCTTCAAAGCTTTTCTTAAAATACATAAAACCACAATTTAAATTGTGCATATATATATATATATATATATATATATATATATATATATATATCATGTATTGCTGACAATTTATTATTAATTATATCTATTAGTGATTTTAACTTGATCCAAAATCTAAAATTAGTTTTTTATTATCTGATCTTAAAGTTATAACACTTATTTTCCAGCATACAATAGTAGTCAGCCAGAGAAACTCACTGAAGTTTGGTGGTGTTTCACTTTTCTAGTTTGAAGTTATTATCTTCCTTCAGGAATAGCCTTAGGTCAATTGGTGCCCTAGGCAAAAGGGCTCCATGGCGTCCCCCCCACCACACCACTAAGTGCCCCCATCCTGGTTTACCTATACCAAATAAATACTGGAAAAGCACCCCTACTAGAGCGGCACTGTTTCTAATAAAATCCAAATCAAGGGTTATTTTGAAACACTTGTACAAACGGAAAATGAAGCAGTAATTAATATGAAAGTGTCAGACATTATATACCTATCAGACCATGATGCTTTAAAAAATGAATGAAAATCCTCCCAATATTTACTAAATTTTTCACGTTTAAAGAATATGCTACCAATATGCTTCTTTTACCTCCAGCATGAAGTTTAAGTTATTTTGAAGATTTTAGCTATTTTATGGGGAGTAATAAACATTCTATGTAAAGTAAGTAATGATATTCCAAAATGTACTAGATGTTAAGTTGACAGACTAAAATTAAATCTTTAGTAGTGGCATTATTAATATCATTTAGGCCATTAATTTTAATAAAATCGTAGTATTTCCCAATATTTTAAGGTCGAGTTCTAAAATTAATTTGTATAATTTTGAAACAGAAGGTTTATAACTGCACTATCCTTTACAAGTGAAAAATATCTTTGGGATTCAGTCTTTCTCATTTTGTGTCACTAGTCTCTTCCTATCTTCAATTTCTGTTCTTACACTAAAAACTAATGACCATTGTTTTGATTTCAGTAAAAATGTAGGCATAATTTTATCAACACATAATGAATTTATTCGATCTAGACAAGCAAACCAGTCTATGATGTTATGAGATGTTAGACTCCATCTTAGTATATACATTACTCTCAAAAATTCATTTGAATTTGCTATTGGGAATATAGAGAACACCATTTCTTAACAGCAGAATTCTTATAAATGTAATTAGTTTAATGCATCAGTGTTGGCTAATATATAATTTACAGGTCCATTAATATAACTTACAAAAACCCATAACATTTACTATTTATAATATTGAATAGATGTGGAAATGGTTTGAAGTTTGAGTCATCACAACTACTGTGCATAACTGCTTCCATTGGGCATCCCAAGATTCATCTACCCAACATAAAGTATTTTTATTTTTATTTTATTTATTTATTTATCATTTGTTGACTGGGAAAGTCCGACTAGGTTCCACACAGACTGTTTTCAGTGGAGGCCCAGGGAGAAATGCTCCAGATGCTTGTCTTTGGAATGTGGGAGGAAACCGGAGTACCTGGAGGAAACCCATGCGAAGACAGGGAGAACATGCAAACTCCACACAGAAGGCACCCCAGCTGAGAATCGAATCGGAGAACCTCTTGCTGTGAGGTGGCAACATTAACCACTGTGCTGCCCAGCCCCTTAAAAATAAAGTAGTTTTAAATATAGATGTGAGGGCATGACTTTTTATATTTGGAAAGCCAATGTCACCTTTAGTCATTGGTCTACTATGATTTACAAATGCAAATCTGGGTTTTGTAGGGTGCCATAAATATTCAAATGTATCTTATTGTTTTTTTTTTTTTCTTCTACTATTTCTGTTGATTGCACAGTGGCTACTGCTGACTGTATCACATATAACATTTTTGGTAATAGAATCATTTATATAAGTAGCAGTCTATTTTCAGAAAGGAAGTGCATGTTATTTCATTTTTTAATATGTGAATTAAATTAGTTTCCAGCTTTATTATAATTCTCTTTTTCATGGACACAATATTATCTGAAAATTAAAAATATAATTAGATTTTCATCTATTTGGTTTATATATAAAACCCCATTTTATCTTCACTGAATTTCATTTTTGACGCACTTTCAAATAATCTGATGAAGCTAAAGATTATACTGAATGTTTTGGTCACATGCTTAATAGTTAACAGAATGTCATCAACAGTTGAATCTTGTAATGACATGTTTCATTAACCTTAAATCCCTCAATCTTAACATTTTTCTAAATGAAAAAAATAGTAAAGGGTTCAATAACTACAGCAAATATCAACAGAGAACATGGACAACCCAGTTTAGTTCCTTTATTGATTTTAAACCCTTGTGATAAGAATGAACCAATTTTAATATATGCTCTAGAATTTTTATATATGCTTTCCAGAAGTACAATGACATTTTCTGGAAATCAAAATATTCTTAAAGATTTAAATAAAAATGTCCAGTTAACTGTATAAAATGCTATCACAAAATTAAGACTTGAGATGGTTAAATTTAAGTTTATTGAATATGCATAATCTATAACTGAAACAATTCTTTTAACATTGCCTTCAATTTTCCTGCTTTGGATAAAACCTGTTTGATCCTTATTTGGTATGTAATCAACCACTTCTTTTAATCTTTCTATAATTATTGGCATAAATATTTTATAGGCAGTGTTCAAAAGACATGCAAGTATGTATTTGGAACAGGATATTAAACAATAGTTCCAAGAGGGAGGAATACCATTCCCCCTTTCTACAGCTATAAATACCCTTTTTAATAAAATATTATTATTATTTGGTAAATGTTTACATATTTCTGAAATTATTCCATCAAGTCCAGGTGCTTTGTTATTTTTGAGTTTTTTTTTACTTGATCTTTAATTTCTTTTCATGAGATATATTTCATCACACATTTGGCTTGTTCAAAATTAACTTTTTTAATAACATTATCATTTAAAAATGTATTGAAGCCGCGGTGGTACAGCGGTAGCGTTGCCTCACAGCAAGAGGTTCTCCTGTTCGATTCATGGCTGGAGTGAATTCTGTGTGGAGTCTGCATGTCCTCCCCGCGGTCGAGTGGTCTTCGAAAGACATGCGTCAATGGGTGTGCCTTCGCTGAAGGTTGGGGATTGGGCTGGCAACTCGGCATCATAAAAATCGACTGACAATCATTAGCGGATCGGGGTTCCGCTGTGGCAACCCCTAACCGGGAAAAGTCGAAAAGACAAACATCATTTAAAAATGTATCCATGTATTCATCTTCCTCCATGTTCAAAATTCTCATTATTCAGTTTTTCATAATAATTGTTGAATATTTGCAACATTTTATCCACATCCAAGAGAACCTTTAAGTAGTCCCATAGTCCAATATCATTAACAGAATTGTTATTAAAATAGTCCATATATCGTTCATTTTATTTTATTAACCACTTTTCAAAATATGGTTTAACAGTTAAACAGGCTAAAAAAGATACAAGCACATCAGAAGTTTAATCTTTATAGCATCACAACAGTTGCAACTTGTCTTCACCTGACTGGTGGTGATGTAATTAATGAATTTAATGCATTTAATCTTAATAATGAAAAAAAACAGTAGTCCAATTTGTTTGACACTAAAGCCAGGTTACAGCCTTAAAGCAAATTGCTATATGGATGCCATTTATATTTAGTTTTTGAAGAAATCAGGGCTAAAAGGAATTTAATGATGCATATGTGACTAAGTTACCGTGCAGAACCCAAGACTGTGAATTTGGTAGTCTGCATGATTCTCTGCTGACAGGCAGGATTGTCTGTGGCATAAAGAATAACAAATTAAGAAGAAAACTTGTCAGAAACTGATATAACACTGTAACAAAACCTGTGATTATAAGCACAGCAATAGAGAGAACTAGCATTCACATTAAATAGCTTGCAAAAGAAGTATGTAAAATTAAAATGAAGCTAAAGTCTGAAGACAACACACAAAACAGTACTGTTAAGGCAAAGCATAATGTGAAAAATGCTTCAAACAGTATGGCAGTAAAGAATGCTACAGTTACATGCAGGTCTACTGAAACAGATACAACCGAGACACCTTCAGCTCACCAAGCACCATTTTGTTTATGTGATAATCAACACAATGAAAATCCATACCCAATAGAGAGTATAGGCAGTGTGGACAAGCCATCCATTTTTTTCAAGCATGCATGGTAAGGAAAAAGGGTAGAAAAATGTTTTGCAAGTGATTGTGTCAAACAAAACTAATGGCTATGTGGACTGTAATGTGTCTAACTCCCCAAATGAACCAGGTCAAGCAGAAAATTACCTGTCTGTTAATGCATTTGATTTCTCTGTTGATAGTGTGCACAGTTTCTTTGTTAGGCCAAAAAGCATCCCATTTTTCTCAAATATAATAAGTCACTGGACTAAGAAGTGTGAATATGTACTGTATTTATCACATTTAAGCTTGATAGTGGGGAAGAATGTAACCACTACTGAGAGTGCATTTATAGAACTGTGCTTGCAAAGTTAACTAAGTCAAATATTTAATTATTAGCTTATTCTGTCACAAACTAAAGCATCTGGGCCAGATGAAGCTGCAGTATGGATAACAATGAGTTTAATTTATTGTTTCAAGTTATATCAGTTCAGCAGCCTACTATATTGGATAGGCATGCCTGTGAACAATCAGGTACAACTGAGCAAATTCACAATATGCAAATGCAGGAGTTCATTACAGGGCGCAGTGCAATCAGGGAAGATTCACGCAGTCAAAGAGACAGTAATTTATAGATTTGTGCAGTACAAGATGTTAACCCTCCAGAACAAAAGGAGATTAGCACTGCAGTATTACTATAAGTTTGCATGGAAGAGTATAATGTTTGTAAATGTGAACCTGTTAATATGGTTTGACTACTTTTATATAATTGTAAGTTTGTCAATGTCACAAGTGATAATTCAATAAATGTTTTAAAAAAAAGTTTGCATGGGCAGGGATGGTGTGATGTGATTGACTGAAAGGGACAATTTTTTAATTAATGATAAGCAATTTGAGAACCATGTACCATTCAGCTTTTACGAATACTTACCGTTCAGCTTTTTTGAATAAATATCCATGCTGCACCTTATTTTTAAAACTGAAGCTATGGCATGGAGCACAGCAGATTTGGCATCACATACTAAACTGGTGTTAGACTATCTTCTGGTAGTGCTGGGTTTGGGTTGAGAAGGCCTGGAAGAGGCAGGAAAGGACCAATTCTTAGAGGGCCAATGCCTACTAAATCATGGAGGCTGAACTTGTAAGAAATCTTTAACAGTTTGCATAGATTTAGCTTTTTCCTCCATCTTTTTAAGAACTTCTTCTGCTTTGTTGCCAAACAGGCGGTCCTGATTTAAGGGAGCATCCAACAATTTAACTTTAACATGATCTGGCAAAGATTGTTCCTTAAGCCAAACATGCCTTCTAAGTACAGACCTAGTGACAGCAGCCCTGCAAGAGGCCTCTAATGAATCAAACCCACATTGCAAAGTGTGTGTTCCAACCTGTTTAGAATGCATTAAATCCTATAAATCTTTATTTTCAGCACAATCAGGAATCAATATAATTTTCTGTTTAAGCAATCCAATAATATGTTGCTGATACTTTAACATATGAAACTGGCAGTTTAAGGCCACTAATGGCCAAAGCTGCAGAAGTGTATACCTTCTTACCCCATCTATCCAGCGCCTTGGAATCTCTATCAGAAGGGGTAGGATTTTTGGCAGTACTAGCCTTAATACCCTTGGGTACCTGTCAAATAGTTTCAGGATCCACAGTAGGATTTTTAAAAAGGAACTTGTGAGAATCAGGAACCCTGTAATATCGATCAGGTTTTCTGGGAGCAGGAGGCAAAGAATCAGGGGCCAAACTAGATTCCGAAAAGACATCATCAACAATGTCCAGTACAAGAGGGATAGCTAAAGGCCTGTGTTGAGGCAGGACTAAGAAGTCCCTAAGCCTCTTTTTTGAATCAGAGTAATTCTGGCTTTCCCAGTGGAAATGTTCCCCAAGAGTATGCAAGGTTTCACCAAAAGAGAAATCCACTGGAGGGGATGCAAAGGGAATAGAGTTCTCTGCATCGGAATCCTCATAAGCAGATACGGGTAAATCCAGCTCATCAGAAGAAACAGAAATGTCAGAATCCTGGTCAGAAGATTCATAAGTAAATTCAATCCTAGGTCGGGGATGGTTGGCTTCCCCCGATTAAAATTATAAGGTCTTCAGCCATTCTTATCATTTGTTTTTTAGGCATAGAGGCCTGAGCATGCAGCCTGGGCATTGGTTTTCTAGGCATGGTTCAAGCTTTAGGCCTTAAAGAAGATGGTGACATTGGTTTAATACACAAGTCCGTAGGCCTGAATACACCCTCAGAAGCCGGTGTCTGCACAGTAGCTCCGGACCCATCCAAGGTAGAGACATCTGCAGGTTCCACAGTTGAAGCATCTTGCGGCATACCGGACTCCGAATGGGTTTCAGTACAGGCCTGCGAATCAGAAGTAGCGGGTATCAGGGGCTGCAAAAGTATCTCACTGAGCACCGGCGAACTGGCGACTGGCTTAGGAGAAGCGCTGTTGGCAGCTTTGGACCTAGGCAGCTTGTCTCTGTCTTTATCTTTGTGTTTTTTTAGAATGTCGGTAGTCTGAAGGTTTACCGACAACATATCTGGATAATTCAACCAAGAACCAAAATATTTAGAAGTGTAAATATACCAGCGACGGATAGTTCGTTGGTTAAATAAGGCACAAAACCGACAGCGAAGTACATCGTGGTTAGGGCCTAGGCAAGGAATACAGTACGAATGAAAATCTTTATGAGGTATTTGTTTTCCACAAGAAATGCAGTTATTAACTTTTACTGACATAAGTAAAGGGCAAGAAAAAGTTTCCCCAATGGGGTACTTAGCTTTAGTTGAAGACTTCGGTTCTGAAACTCAAAAACTAAAATTTCAGGAGTCGGACGACTGGCACTTGCGAAGTGCTTCTGCTTCGGGCACCGCACAGCAAGAAAGACTGATGTAATGGCATCGGCTGCATGCTTTATACCCCTGATGACCTGACGTCATGGAAGATGAGACAGCAACTGATGCAAGACCCAAGACTTTGATAATCAGGCCAACTGAGGGCTACTGCAAGCAGATAACCCAAATGTGATGACTGCAACAGTGAAACACGAAGAACATCCCTTTGTTATAAGATGTGCCACATAGGACTTTCTGACCACAGTGGCAATGTGGTTATCAAAGGAGAGGCTGCTGTTAACCTATGTCCCCAGATCTCTTATCACATCTTCGGTGTTTAATGGACTACCACTGATGTGATGGTTCATGGGCACAGAGTTTTTCCCAAAGGGAATGACGATGCATTTTTTTGCATTGAGCTTAAGGCCATGGTTCTGGCACCAGTCATTGTCACAGTGAGACCTTTTTGTAGAATGTCATCATGTACATCAGTTGGAGAGTCAATAATGGCTCCCAGTTTGCAATCATCAGTGAACTTGGTCAGCCAGAGTCCCTTTGTATTAGCTTGAACTTCAGAAAAGTAAATGCCAAACAGGAGAGGACCCAGGACCAATCCTTGTGGAACTCCATTTGTAACTGGTCGGTAGTCAGATTTGGAGTCCACTACTTTCACCATGTGGGTTCTATCATAGGTTCATAGGCTCATACTAGGCTATCTGCCCAAGGGCATTTATAAGCCTAGCCCATAGTTATTTGGCTTTCGCCACCCCTTTAGTTTGAATAAAACTATGCCTATTATTTTGCTGTGCCTCTGTCAAGCAGTGACACTGAAGTAATCCCTGGGGTATATCTGCGATCCCTCATCCATTGGTCAAGATTCCTCTTGAACAAGGCCAGCGAGGTGCTCTGCCTCACATGTACCGGGATTTTGTTCCACAGCATAGGGAGTCTCTGGGTGATGAATCTGTCCCTCCAGCATGTTCTATTAATAACCGTGTCAAGGTTTAAGTCTCCCGCCCTTGTGGTTCTGAGGGATCTAGATTTTTTGAGGTGAAGCATATTCATCAAATCAGGGTTTGACATGGCCTTATATGTCAGGCACAGGTCACCTCTGAGCAAGCGGTATGAGACTGAATAGAGCTGGAGTTCTTTCAGTCGGGCAGCATAAGACATATTTTTGAGACCCTTTATCCTTTTGGTGAGGAACTTTTGGGGCCTTTCCAGCTGCTGCAGGTGTCTGGTCAGATACATTCCGAATGGGGCATTGTACTCAATCATAGGTCTAATGAGTGATGAGTACAGGGGGGCGATGACCTCCCTTGATCTAGATGTGAATCCCTTCATGATCAGGTGGGCAATGTAGAAGGTTTTCCTAACTACTTTAGCAACATGAGTGTCAAACGAAGGCTACTGTCAACCTGGGTCCCCAGATCCCTGATGACTTCTTCTGTGCTCAGTGGATTGCCACCTATATGGTAGCTAGGGGTAACCTTGTTTTTCCCGAAGGGTATGACTATGCATTTCTTGGCATTTAACTTTAGGCCATGGCTCTGGCACCAGTTATCCGTTTCTGTGAGGCCCTTCTGAAGGATATCTGTGTCAGATGTGTTTTCGACTATGGCGCCCAGTTTGCAGTCATCTGCAAACTTTGTCAGCCATAACCCTCCTGTGTTTGCTTGTACTTCAGAAAAGTAGATGCCGAACAAGAGTGGACCCAGGACTGAGCCCTGTGGGACACCACTTGTGACAGGCTTTGAGTCTGACATGGCTCCAGCAACTCTGACCCTGTGGGTTCTGTCACTTAGCCAGTTTGCAACCCATCTTGTGATGTATGGGTTTACATTCAAGCTGATGAGTTTTTGATGATACCTGAGTGGGGTATTGTGTCAAGGCCTTTGCCAGGTCAAGGTAGGCTGTATGGACTGCCTTTCCTCATCAATGGCCTTGGTGACTGTCTCGAAAAAGTCAACCAAGTTTAAAAGGCATGATCTGCCTTTGACAAAGCCAAACTGGGTTGGATCCAAAGTCTGCAAGTTCCCTATGTCTTTATTTATGAGTTCCATTATGATCCTCTCCATGGCTTTGCAGATAAGGCTTGTCAAGCTAATGGGACGGTAATTTCCAGGGTCGGTGGAGGCACCGCCTTGTGAAGTGGGACCACAGTCGCGTGCGCCACTCCTTGGAGTGCGTATCCTGAGGTGAGGCTAAGATTAAACAGCTGTCCTAACTGCGGGTTTAATTCCTCATTGAGTTCATGGAGCACACAGCTGGGGACACCATCCGGTCCCATGGATGCTGTGTTTTTGCTTAGGAGAGAGCAGTTCTGACCTGGGCGTTGGATATGTTTGGGGGACTACAATCCTCTGGTATAGATATCTCTCCTTTTGGGGGGGAGAAGTTTGCACTGAACCTGTCAGCCAGTATGTTGGCAATGTGTGTAGGTTCAGTAATCTTCACATCATTTTGAACTAATTCTGAGCATATCTGGGAGTTTCCTCCTAGGTTTCTAACATAGCTAAAGAAGACCTTATGATTGTCTTTTGAATCCTTGGCGATTTTTCTCTCAAAATTTGCCTTGGATGATTTTATGAGAGCTCTTAGTTTTTTTACTTATAATGATCAAGGGTGTCTTACCTTTCAAGGATTTTGCTCTATCTTGTAGTAGCTTCCTCCTTTTGTTGTAGAGCTTGTTTATGGCTGGGGTCCACCAGACTGGATGCTTGCCTTTGGTACAAAGAGTCTTAGTTTTGTTTGGGATTGCCTGATCCATGCAGTCCTGTAGGTGCTGGTAGAAGGCATTTGTAAGTGATTCAGCGGTTTGAGTAATGTTTACCACTGGCTCAGGGGCCTTAAAGGAGATCACACTAGTTTTTAGAAGTGTGAAGTCGGCTTTTGAGAAGTTTTTCACTATGGTCTTTTTTGTTTCTGGTGGGGGCGGGATGAGGACCTCCAGCGAGATTAGTTTATGATCTGATCTCACCAGTGAGGGGTATACTTCCGGTGTTGAACATTGTGATCCCATGTTCGTGATGATGAGATCAAGTATGTTTTCTCCTCTTGTGGGGATGGTAACTAGTTGTTCCATGGCATTTGAGTTTATGAACTCCAGGAACCTTTGGGCTAGAGTGTTTGGGCTTGAGTAGTGTTCCCAGTCTATATTAGGGTAGTTGAAGTCACCTAGTATGATGGTGTTTGGAGATACATTTATCCGCTACATTGTTTTCAGGAAGGCCATGTGAGGTTCCTGAGTTTGAGAGGGTGGCCTGTAACATGCTACAAATTGCAGAGCAGTCTTGCCTATGGTTAATTGCACCTGGATGGTCTCCGATGCATCGCGTTGCCACCAACCTTGAGGTGTGGGTGTCCTTTATGAATATGGACACCCTCCTTTCTTGGTGTTGTCCGGATTTTGGGGCGGACGCATGATATGAGGTGAAACCTGCTAGTGCTGGGGTGCTCTCAGGAGTCTTGAACCAGGTTTCTGTCACAGCACAGACATCGATGTTCTCCATACTGAGAAGGGCCTCGAGTGCGTGCATCTTGAGATTGAGACTTCTGGCATTGAGCAGCATTACCCTTAGTTTTTACTTTTTGTGTTCTAGGGTGGTAGGTTTAGAATTTGAGCCTTGCCTAAAAAGGCACTATGGGGTGGCAAGAGCCTTTGCCAAAATCCGGAAGCCTAGGGGTGACAGGTGCAAGCCGTCCCTTGCGGCAGCGTGGCTTGTCCAGCATGTCATCCCAGGCAGACAGACATTGGATCCCCTTTGAATGACACCAGAATTTAAGCCAATTATTAAAGCTGATCATCTTATCACTGTATTGTGGCATCATTCTAGGTGAAGGTAGGATACTGCTCAAGGTCAGGGTCATACCTGCCTGGGCTACATAATCAGAGAGCTCCTCAATGTCTCTTTTCATGTAGTCCAAGGAGGTACGTCTCAGGTCGTTGACACCAGCGTGGACAATGACTGAGTCGTACTTGTACCTGCGGTTGAGAGACCTGAGTGCTTGTGTTATGTGGCGGATTCTAGCGCCCGACAGGCAGCTTACTGTGACCTTCTCCTTACTCAGTCTGGTGAGCGGGACGTCAGTGTGTCTGACTATGGAGTCACCTATGACAAGTATGTTTGGTGTTGTATTTGGCCTTAAGGGCAGTGACTGCTTTGCACACTGATTTTGTTGTTTATGTGTTGTTTGTGTGGTGTATTGAGTTTGCAGTTGCTTGGGTGTCTGCTTTGGAGGCCTCTGCTGTTTAGGTAAATTTTTACTCAGAGCCTCCGAGTATGTCTTAGTGTGTTTATGTGTTTGATTCAGTGGTGTGGTTGAATTATGTGAGACTGGTATTGTGGTGTGTGTAGTTGCCTTCTCCTCCTGCCTGGTCTTGCCAGTCCTGAGTTGAGAGAGCTCAGCCTCCAGTCTGGCTAAATAGCTGCATCTCTCACAAGTGTTAGTGTTACATGGGAGGAGGAGATGGTTGTCCGTGTACATGAGGCAATTGTAACATTGTCTCAGAATTCCCAGATTCACCAAATGGGCAGGAGAGGACGCCAGCATCTGACCCTTCGACATGCTAGAAAGAATTATGAGTTGGTATGAGACAGAAAAGTAGTGGGCTTAGCAGGGAAGTGGGCACTCCTGGGGGGGTTTGCTAGTGAGAGATTTGTATAATATAGGAGTGCTTGACCTGCAAAGAGAATGCTTATAAGACAAGGGACATGCTTATAAGACAAGTGCTGAGCTTTTTGAGAAGAAAAAGCTATTTGGAACAAGTGCTGCACTTTTTAGTGTAGGTGTAAACTGTTTAGGTTCCTAACAGAGCAGTTCTAAGGGAAAAATTGAAGAACAGACTTTCTGGAGCAAGAAAGAGTTTAACCTTGTTTAACCGGCGCTGCCCGATGCTGCTCTAGTGGCAACTCCGCGCTAAAGCACGTTAAAGCGTGCTTGATGGCAGGGGCTGGAAAGAAGCAGGAATAGACCCAAAAGGGAAAATAAAACTACAGTTTCAAGTCAGTAACCACCTCTACGGGGGCAGGGAAGCTGCTCAATGTTAGTCACTGCCACTGATGAACAGAGAGACCCTCCTTCAGCCCAAGCAAAAATGGCCTCACAGAAACTTTCAAACAGTTCAGGAACAGCAAGCCTGTAACTGAACTTTTAACTCTCAGAAAAGTGGGGAAAAAGCAAGATTTTTTTTTGTTTTTGTTTTTTCCAGAGATAGCAGAGGTTCACAAGTAATATCAAGTTATAACAGTGCAGTAAATGACCCCACACAAGAGTGCTAGGTCAAGGACAGAAAATATGCAAGTTTTAAGAAAAACGATTTAAAATTAAGTGCAAACAGGAAATTCAGCAAACAGCTTTTGGTTGTGCTCTAAATACAGCTACTAATACAGAAATCAAGTTTAACAAGCCAGAAAATGCTCAAGCTAGGCAGCTATGCAGAAAAACTTAGCAAATAAACAGAGAAAAATACTTAAAATCTCAAAAGTGGCTCCCTTCTTCTCTCAGCGTTTTTTCCTCTTGGAGGGTGCTTTACCAACAGCCAACAAGCCTGAAAAGACGCTCAAACCACGAGGCAACTAGGTTTTAAGAGAGGAAGATGAAGGAGTTATGGAAATGACCCCTAGTGGCCAATAAAACTACAGTTTCAAGTCAGTAACCACCTCTACGGGGGCAGGAAAGCTGCTCAATGTTAGTCACTGCCACTGACGAACAGAGAGACCCTCCTTCAGCCCAAGCAAAATGGCCTCACAGAAACTTTCAAACAGTTCAGGAACAGCAAGCCTGTAACTGAACTTTTAACACTCAGAAAAGTGGGAAAAAGCAAGATTTTTTTTTTTGTTTTGTTTTTACAGAGATAGCAGAGGTTCACAAGTAATATCAAGTTATAACAGTGCAGTAAATGACCCCACACAAGAGTGCTAGGTCAAGGACAGAAAATATGCAAGTTTTAAGAAAAACGATTTAAAATTAAGTGCAAACAGGAAATTCAGCAAACAGCTTTTGGTTGTGCTCTAAATACAGCTACTAATACAGAAATCAAGTTTAACAAGCCAGAAAATGCTCAAGCTAGGCAGCTATGCAGAAAAACTTAGCAAATAAACAGAGAAAAAATACTTAAAATCTCAAAAGTGGCTCCTTCTTCTCTCAGCGTTTTTCCTCTTGGAGGGTGCTTCATCAACAGCCAACAAGCCTGAAAAGACGCTCAAACCACGAGGCAACTAGGTTTTAAGAGAGGAAGATGAAGGAGTTATGGAAATGACCCCTAGTGGCCAATAAAACTACAGTTTCAAGTCAGTAACCACCTCTCACGGGGGCAGGAAGCTGCTCAATGTTAGTCACTGCCACTGACGAACAGAGAGACCCTCCTTCAGCCCAAGCAAAAATGGCCTCACAGAAACTTTCAAACAAATTCAGGAACAGCAAGCCTGTAACTGAACTTTTTTAACTCTCAGAAAAGTGGGAAAAAAGCAAGATTTTTTTTTTGTTTTTGTTTTTTACAGAGATAGCAGAGGTTCACAAGTAATATCAAGTTATAACAGTGCAGTAAATGACCACACACAAGAGTGCTAGGTCAAGGACAGAAAATATGCAAGTTTTAAGAAAAAAACGATTTAAAATTAAGTGCAAACAGGAAATTCAGCAAACAGCTTTTGGTTGTGCTCTAAATACAGCTACTAATACAGAAATCAAGTTTAACAAGCCAGAAAATGCTCAAGCTAGGCAGCTATGCAGAAAAACTTAGCAAATAAACAGAGAAAAAATACTTAAAATCTCAAAAGTGGCTCCCTTCTTCTCTCAGCGTTTTTTCCTCTTGGAGGGTGCTTCACCAACAGCCAACAAGCCTGAAAAGTGAGCCAGTTTGCAACCCACCTTGTAACATAGGGGTTTATGCCTAGTTTAGTGAGCCTATCTATGATTCCTGAGTGAGGGATGGTGTCAAAGGCATTGGAAAGATCAAGGTACGCTGTGTAAACTACTTTGCTTTCATCCACAGCTCTGGTGACAGACTTGAAGTCTATCAGGTTGAGCAAGCATGATCTACCTTTTACAAATCCAAACTGCGTGGGGTTCAGAGTTTGGAGATTACCTATGTCCCTATTTATAATGGCCATGATGATGAGCTCCATAGCCTTACATGTCCGACTAGTCAGGCTAATGGGGGTGGTAGTTCCCAGGGTCTGTGGTCACTCCCCCTTTGTGGAGTGGGATGACCACAGTGGTGTGCCATTCTGTAGGAACAAAACCTGAAGTGAGGCTGTGATTGAACAGGGCACTCAGGTGTGGTGGCAGTTCACTTTGTAATTCAAGTAGAACACATCCAGGGATATTATCAGGTCCCATGGAAGCTGTATTCTTGGCTTTGGACAGTGCTGTTTTAACCTGTGCAGCAGTAATAATAGGAACTTGGCATTCCTCTGGTATTGTGATTGGCCCTTTAGGGGGTGAAAGTTCACACTGAACCTGTCGGCCAGGATATTGGCAATATCAGTTGGCTTGGTATTTGTGTTCCCATTGTGCTGCAGCTCAGAGCAGATCTGAGTATTGCCATGTAGATTCTTGACATAACTATAAAATGCCTTGTGGTTAGCTTTAGCATCTGCTGCAATTTTGTTTTTGTAGCTAGCTTTAGTGGATTTGATGAGGAAACTCAGTTTTTTGCTGAGGCTAACAAGGGAGTTTTTTTTCAGTTTTGGGATTTCACCTTTTTCTGCAAAAGTTTCATCTTCTGTTGTAGAGTTTGTTTATGGCAGGGGACCACCAGACTGGCTTCCTTTTTATTGGAGGACAGCGTCTTGGTTCTGTTTGGTATGGCCCATTCCTTGCACTTGTGTATGTGTTCATACAGTGCATTGGTGTATGATTCAGCCGTCATGCACCTATTTTCCATTTGCATGGGCGTTATGAAGTTAGCCACCTCTGTTTTTCATGGTGGTTTCCTTTATGGGGTGTGAGGGTGGGATGTGAATATCCAAGGTGATTAGCTTGTGGGCAGATTTGACCAGGGCTTTTTTTGAATTAATTGGCTTCATCATGAACACCTATGAGGTGTGGAATGTCACACCTCTAGCAGCCTGCACACAGCTTGCATTCCACAGCATTTTCTGAAAAATACACTCAAAAAGCATAAGATAGATGTTTTCAGTAAGAAGTATTCTTTACAGTGATAACAGTCAGTGCATTCATAGTCTTTTCCATACATATACTAATGTAATATAATGCACATCAACCACAAATTATAGTGTTTGCCAAACATTCACAAATTCTCATATCTTGGAAACTGTACAACCTAAACATGCATGGTTAGAACACTTTTGTTGACCAAACATAAGCAATCACATGATAACAAGAAATTCCTCTAGGAGTGCATATTTATCCGTATATTTAGAGAGATATGAAAATGTATGTTTAATTGTACAATTACCAATATAACACTGAATTACCTCTCAAGATGTACTACTTACAGTGCAAATATCAAAGATAGTTTTCTTCAGCAGCATCTAAGGTTTCACCTGATAACGTGCAGCAGTTTGTAAGTCACTTGTTTTTTGAAGTATTACATACATATGGAAACACTACTGATTTTCATAGTCATTAACAAACAACTAGCAATATCTCAGGTACAGTGTGATATAAATGGTGCTTGACAAGGAATGTTCCAGTCTCTCACTGTGGCATATCACACCATAGCCCTCAATAACATGTAGGGCTCTCAGCTATGAAAATGTGAGCACAAATATGAATAAGTGATATACGGTGATTCATTTCTCTACGCACATCTTGGCTTAACTATCTTACTGTCATTTTGTTAATTATTCCTTGCACTTTCTAATACTGCCCATTATTGGCTGATAAGTTGCTCAGTTAAAGAAGCCAGACTCCAAAAACGTCTGGACACCATAGGAAGCTATAGGTGTGAAATGGAAAAGTACAAAATGGCGTTATAGGCTTGAATGAGTTAACAACCATCTTAAGTTTGTCTTGCAAGTAAAACTTGTTGCAAGCAGAACAAATAATAAGTTGTTTATTGTTTTACAAAGCTAAACCATTCCTATCTGCCAAAGTCAGGTTTTCCTCTACTATGTACATTCTTACTTCTTGGATTTCATCAGCATATTTATACCTAACCTTTATTTCTACTGTTACACAAATTTAAACAATCATGCAAAAGCATGGCTGGGTTTGGGGTTAGGGATCATGGTAAAACTAAAGAATAAAATCCACAGCACAAGTCCACAAAGGTGTCCATTTATTCAAAAAGAAACATTAAGCGCTTTTGCCCATGTAAAATACAAAGTTTCATCAGAGTAAACAGTCCTAAAAAAAAAAAAAGTTTAAATATCCATGACACTTTAATCCCCAGTCAATAGAATACATGTGAAACTAATTAAGTAAAACCAATAAAAACCTTAAAGCTGCATCTACAAATTTACAATAAAACAGTGGCACATAACAAAAATCATGTTTACCAAACAAAAACAGAAGTTATATCTTACCATAATGTTCCATCTGTATTGTTGATCCTTGTTCAGTCATTACATGTGGGTATCCGTTCCGACCTCGGAACCGAGCCGACCATCTTCCAAGCTCGTGTCAGCTACAATCTCTCAAGCTAAAACTCTTACCCAGAATTCCCCTCTCCCTGTTACCTCAGATAGAGTTTGCAAGTCTAAAGAAGATAGAGGCTACCTCTGGTCAAATGGCCTAACAGAACCGGATGGTGAGATCTACTAGAAGCCACAGGAGGGGGAAGGAGGGAGGGTTGTAATGACTGAATGAGGATCAACGATACAGATGGAACGTTATGGTAAGACATAACTTCTTTATCTGATATTGTTAATCGTCGTTCATTCCTTACATGTGGGACAGTGTCCCCAGCTACCTTTATTCCTGGGAGGCTCTCATGGAAGGACATTCCTGAGTACCATAGAACCAAAATATGCTCTTCCCCTGGAGGCCAAATCCAATTTGTTTGACTGACGAAGGTATCAGGAGTAGCCCAAGTTGCAGCTGCACAAATGTCATGTAAAGAAGCTCTGGCATGGAAGGCAGAAGAAGTTGCCACTGACCTTGTAGAATGAGCCTTTATGGTAGTAGGTAATGGAATATTACGTTGTCTATAAATGAAGGTCACGCAGTCTTTCAACCATTTAGCCAATGTGACCTTAGCAACAGCACATCCTAATCTAGGTCCAGAATAGGCCAAAAATAACTGGTCTGATTTATGAGAGGCCTTAATCCTGTTCAAGTAGAAGCAAATTTGCCTGTGAATATCTAGGTATGTAGGCAATACTCTCCTTTGTTTGAATGATTGGGGAAGAAAACTGGCAATTCAATGGTTTGATTAATGGACATTTCAGAGATCACTTCTGACAAAGGAAGGATTAGTTCTCAATGACACTCTATCTCTATGAAAAATCAAATATGGACTCTTGATGCATAAGGCTTGAAGCTCAGAGATACGTCTGGCAGAAGTAATGGTGACCAAAAACCAGGTTTTCCATGACAAATATTTGAGGTCGCAAGAAGAAGCTGGTTCGAAAGATGGCATTGTCAGAGCTTGTAGGACTAATGACAGGTCCCATGGCTGAGTAGGTTCTCTAAAAGGGGGTTTTAGATGATTCACGCCTTTTATGAAAGTCTTGCATAATTTGTGTGACATAAGAGAGGAGTCCTGGACACCATCATGGAAATTAGATATTGCAGCCAAATGAACTCTAATGGTAGAGGCAGATAGACCTGATTATAATAGGGTAGCTAGATACTCCAGTACTATTGACACTGGTGCTGAAAAAGGATCTACCTGTTTTTCTTTCAGCCAAAAGGTAAATCTTTTCCACTTGCTGAGATATGTAATTCTGGTGGGGACTTATGAGATGCAATAAGAATGTCACGTACTGGCAAAGATCGATCATTTTGCCTGACAATCAAGGGAATGGGAGGAGCCAAGCTGTGAGCTTCAGGCTGTTCAAGTTGTGGTGAATCAGATTCTGTGGATGGGAGATCAACCCCGGAGTTGGATGGAGAATCCACGGTTGATCTTGCAGGTGAGGCCAAAGGAAGGGGAACCAAATCTGATGAAGCCAATATGGTGCTATGAGTATTACTTTGCTCTTCAACTGGCGGGCTTTCTTCAGAAACTGGGGAATGAGGGGAAGAGGCAGAAATGCATAAAGTAGACCTGAGGGCCAATCGTGGACTAGAGCATCCCTGGGTGACTGTCCCAGAGGGGGGATCAGGGTGAAATAGTTGCTGCATTTGTAGTTGGTCGGGGATGCAAACAGGTCGCAGCAAGGAAGACCCCGGTGGATGAAAATCTCTGCCACAATCAAGGGATTCAGGGACCACTCATGAGATTGTAGCATACACCTGCTGAGTCTGTCTGCTATCACGTTGGAAATCCCGGGAATGTGCGATGCTAGAAGAAAATGGTTGGTAGCCATCGCCCAATGCCATATCCTCATGGCCTCTTGACAGAGTGGGTAAGATTTGGTTCCGCCCTATTTGTTGATGTACCAGACCACCGCCATGTTGTCTGATTGTATCACAATAGTCCCAGATGGCAGCAGGGGATGGAATGCTTGCAAAGCCAGAAGCACCGCCCTCAGCTCTAGAACATTTATATGCAGATGGGCCTCCATTTCGGACCAAGTACCTTGGACTGTCTGTCCCTGACATAGCCCCCCCACCCCATCAGGGAGGCGTCCATGGTCACTGTAGCCTTGGACTGTTGGGGGGAGAAGGGGCAAGACCAATGTGATGGGTTGTGGGCCATCCACCAATTTAAATCCTGTTTGCACCTGTGAGTTACTCGAATCTTGGCTGAAAGAGGGTACTGAAAGGGATACCATTGGGTGAGCAGTGGCCATTGTAGAAGTCTCATGTGAAACCTGGACAGGGGGACAATGGTGATGGAGGCTGCCATGGAACCCAACAACTACAGAAAAAAATGAGCTGTGGATTTCTTCCTTGAAAGGATTGAGATCAGTTGCTGCTTTATCCTTAGAATTCTGTGCTCTGGAACAGATGCTCAGCAATTCTTTGCATTCAAGATGACCCCTATGAATTCTGTGGACTGAGATGGGGTGAGATTGGATTTTTGCCATTTTATGGTTATACCTAGCCTTTCTGCAGAGAGGAGAGAATATGCCAGGGCTTCTTCCAATAGATGTCTGGTGGGGGAGGAGATGAGCCAGTCGTCTAGGTATGGAAACACCTGGAATACTTGTAGTCGCACGTGAGCTGTGATGACTGCCATGCACTTTGTGAACACTCTGGGGGCTGTAGAGAGTCTGAAGGGCAGTACTCTGAACTGGTAGTGACTGGCTCCCACATGGAAGTGAAGGAATCTTCTTGATGGTCTATCCACTTTTATGTGGTAGTACACATCTTGAAGATCTATCAAGCACATCCAATCATCTTTTTCCAAAAGCGGAAGGATAGACTGTATTGTGACCATCCAGACTTTTTGCACTTTTACAAACTTGTTCAATACACAGAGATCCAAGACTGGTCTCCAGTCCCCAGTTTTCTTTGCCACCAAAAATGGTCTTGAGTAAATCCGGATCCTATCTGGTCTGGAGGGACTATTTGGATGACTCTTTCTTAGCAGTTTTGAAATCTCTAATGCTGCTTTTTCCCTTTGACTGGGTGGAACGTCGGGTAAGTTTGTTAGGGGAGCGGGACAAAGGTTGAAGGGAATATGATAACCTCTGGTTATTATCTTTTGTACCCAAGAATCGGTGGTGATGGTTAGCCAGGCAGAAGGGTACAAAGAGAAACGACCCCCAACCACTTCCAGAGGAAAGCAGATGGGCCACTTTTCAGGAGCTTTGGTATGATTGGCCAGGGAAAGAGTCCCTGGAACCCTGGTTATGTGGACCCCCCCACCCCGAAAAGGGTGTCTTCCCTGTGAGTTTCCCTCTCTGCTCTTCGGGGAGAACTTGGCCTGTGTGTCACGGAAAGGACCCTGAGACTTTTTGTACCATATCTTCCCACTCTTTTGGTTTCTAGAGAAAGCCCATTGAGGGGAAGAATAACGGACACCCACGGCAGGAAGGATCTTACTGTCTTGATCACATCCGGTGTGTTTTAACCTTGGGTCCAAACAATGAAGAGGCTTTGATGGGAGCATTGAGAAAGGAAGCCTTGAAGGGTTCCGTGAAATTGCACAAGCGCATCCAGGCGTGTTGTCTCAGAACAATGCCTGAACTCATTGTTCTAGCTGCTCCTTCTGATGCGTGAGATATCAGGCACATGGAGGAGTTAGTTATGGATTCAGTGGTGGCTAGCTGAAAGGCCACTTTGTCACGGACCTCATCAGACACAGCTCCAGCCAAAGTTTCAGAGAGCTCAGAAATTAAATCTCTTTGAAGCCTGGTAAAGTGTGCCATACAGTTCATGGACCTGATTGCAAAGGTCACTGATGCAAAAGTACGCTTCGCTATTCTGTCCAGAGCCCGGGACTCTTTGTTGGGTGGATGGACAGTCTGGCTTTCTTCTTTCACCAGGTCCTTTTTAGTTGTGGCCACCACCACCAAGGCATCTACAGGAAGACCTTTGGACCAATGGGGATCTGTAGCAGGTGGGGACAAAATTTTATTTGGCCTCTGGGGAATGGCCTCAAGGGTTTCAGGAGCCTTCCACGCATGCTGCACAACAAGCCAGACCAGTTCGTTGGCAGGTTGAGTAACCCAGGAGGTAGGGGGCCGGGCGCGAAAGGCCTGCAGGAATACAGACTCCTCAGAGGTCAGGTTCGAGGGCTGACAGTCACCGCTCTGTTTAAGAATTTCAAGAATATCACCAAAGGATACCTCAGAGGGTGAGCGAGGGGACCCTTCCCATCATCAAAGTCTGTCTCTTCAGTAAGGGACTCCTCTGTGGAGTCCATGTGCTTCCTCTTGCATGAGCTCTTTTGATGAACTTCCTCAGAGGGAAAAGCTGGGGAAGACTGTGCAAAAGGGGCCTGCTGTGGGAGTATATCCTGAGGCCCTTGCACCCAGTGTCCGCTAGGAGTGACTTGTCTACATTGCGGTCCAAGAGGTGGGCAGGGAGAGTGATAGCACAGGATCGTCAACCGACGCCAGAGTCTTCTCCATTAGCTGTAAGGCTGGTCCACCTGAAGAGGGGTGAGTGCCCAGGGCAGGGGTCACCCCTCTACTAAGTCGCTCAGTCTGCCTACTCCGAGTCCCTGGATGGCTGTGAGACACCAAATTACGTATGCCACAGCTGACATCCTGGGTTGCAGCAAAACTCTCCTGCCACAAAGGCAACTGTGGCTCCATATTGAGGTCCCTAAAGGGAATTGTAGAGGGGGGAAGACTGTGCTATATCAAGGGGCTTCAAAGGCAATGAAGGAGGAGAATAAGTAGGGGCCTTTGGTAATGGGTGATCACCTCCCGATGAAGGATAGGTCCTGGGGTGTGGGATACCTCTGGCCAAAAGCACTTGATCCACAAAACGCAACCCGTCATGTTCAGAAAGGCTTCTAGTGGATTTCACGGACAAAGCTGAGGGGGAGTCAGGTCTATCCAAAGACGGAACAAGCTCGGTGCCCACTTCAGAGGTCTGAACTGAAAACAATGGGGCTGCAAAGGACTGAACTACAGGTGTCTGCACTGAGGAAATCATCGGTGTCGAAGTCATGGTCTGCACCGATGATATGGTCGGAACTGAAGTGGTTGTCAGCGCTAAGGCTGGAACAGAAAATAATCGGTGCCGATAACTGAATGGCTGGTGCTGAGAGGGTAGTCGGTGCCGGATAAGTTGTCAGAGCTGAAAAGGCAATGGGCATCGAAAAATCCATCGACGTCGTAACAGTCTGCATCGACTGAACAGTTGGCCTAAACCGAGGAACCCCTCTGTACCGATACGGTAAAGGGCACGGCAGTCGGTGCCGAAGTCACAGATGGTGCCAATGGCCTTGGTGCCGATGGTTTGGGTACCGAAAGCGCTGGAGCCGAAGAAGTCAAATCCGAACTGGAAAGCTTAGCTTTCTTGGGTCTCGGTTCCTGGGGGACCCCAGCAGGGGACGAAGGAAGAGGCTTGGCCTTTATATGTCCATCACTCTTCTTCTTATGGGATCTTGGAGGGGTTGAAGCCTCTGACCCAGAAATAGCCTCTGAAAAAGGAGATTTAAGTAGCCCCTTCAATATCAATTTATTTTTTTCTCTCAATCAACGTCCTGTTAGAGAAATTCTTACTAATCCCGAAGGGCGGGTCAACTGTTAAATGAGGCACACCCAAGCAATAGACACACAGGGAATGTGCATCTGAAGTAGGAAATTTATGGCCACAATCTAAACATCTTTTAAATCCTGGACTACCTTTTTTATCTGCCATGTTAAAAAGAAAGAAGGAAACCCAGAAAAAATACCAGCAATGGTATAAGAATTACATGAAGGTAAGAAGGAAAGGGGGTTTACCAACGATGGTGAAAAAGAAATTACCTCACGGTAAAGGGGAGGAAAGGAATTGAAAAGATTCAAGGAGGACAGTCGCTAAATGCAATAAGGTAAGAGAGAACTATCTAATAACTTTTCTGTGAGAAAAGGCTGTTTTAGAATTTAGTATGAAGAAAAATATTGTACTTAGCTCAGAAGTAGCCTGACACGACTGAATGGCGATGCGGCTGAGGTAACAGGGAGAGGGGAATTCTGGGTAAGAGTTTTAGCTCAAAAGTTTGTAGCTGACGCGAGCTTGGAAGATGGCCGGCTCGGTTCCGAGGTCGGAACCGATACCAACACGTAAGGAATGAATGAGGATTAAAAATATCAGATTTTATAATACCAGTTCAAGGTATACAGGAGCCCATATATACAAAAAACTATTTCTAAATGCTCAACATTTTCTTATTCATGGTAAAATTCATCACTGTTGTTTTTGTCACAATTTAATCTGTCCTCATTTCAGAATAAACTGGAACATGCACTCCTTTGTTCACCCCAAAGGTCTTAACATATCTGACATTACTACTTGGTACAAACCAGTAAGAGATCTTAGAGCCTCAGTTGGGTCCTTCTAATATCTCCAAAGAGCAAGAACACATATGGCAATACACTACAATCTGTTCTTTTAGGTAAATTCTGGAACAAGCTCCCACACACATTAAGGAAACCCCTAACAAACAATTTTTTTTTCAGATCATCTCTAAAAATTCAGTACCTTTTGCAATAGAACTGCATTGTGGCTACACTTAACAGTAAACTAAAAGCTAGTTCTCTACTTTTATTACAGTAAATGGGCAGTTCTCAACATATGCTTCATATGTTAGACTTCCTGAGTGAAAATAATATTTTAGGTTGCCTTCACTTTTTATCTCATATACACTGACTTATCTTGGTCATTTTAGTTGCATATGTATTACTTGTTTATCTCTAGTTTCATTTGTTCCAATCACTGTTTGTGTGTTTTTATAATTTGCATTTTACTCTTGAAACTACAAGCCAAACAGGAAAGGTCCCAGCACAGAACCCTGGGGACTGGTCTCTTCATGGAATTAACTTACCCTATTTTGATTTCCTTCCTCCTATCTGTGAACCAATTGGAAATCCAGTGGTTGACATATGGGTTTATTCCCAGTTTATTTAGCTTTTCTGCTATGTTTGAGTGGGGAATTGTCAAAATCGTTGGTCAGATCGAGGTACGTGGTGTGTACTCTTTTGCCTTCATCCATTGCTTTGGTAACCTTTTCAAAAAAAAAAAAAAAAAAAAAATACACCAGTTTGAGTGAGCATGACCTGCCCCTAATTAATTCAAACTGAGGTAGAAAGATGAACCTTGGGATTCAGTAACACCTACATTCAGTGTACTGAACAAAAAACACAGACATAACTCATACCTTTTTCTTCCTAATTTCAGTTTCCTACCGATATTCTTGCAGCTTTGAATGCTAACAGGGATTCATAAAGGTTACCACAAAGTGTAAACTACATGTACACCTAGTATAATCTTTCTAAGTGACTAGAAAGCACAAACACGTGATAAGAATGCTCTTGAATACATATGTAGGCTTTATTGAATCTGGCCCAAAATCTTTAACTCAAATAATGTGGCAGTTTACATTGAAATCATAATATATATCTGCTTTTGCTGCCAGTGTACCATAGAGGTTTACTTTTTCATTTGTCATGTGTAAAATCAGAGCTTTAAATCTACTGTTTGCAGTTACATAATTATCAAAACACTGCATATTTTTGTGTCATTCTGTCTCACCGCTATTACAAGTAAATTATGGGCAAGGCTTGTTGGTGCATTGCCACTGCATTATTTTCATATTACTGGCTTACTAACACCCTTTTTCAGTTTTAAAATATTTGTCAGTTTACAGTGGTTAATAGCGTGATTGCATTTGTATTTACAGTATGTAATTTTCCTATGCTATTTATTGTTCTCTGATTGCTCACTTAATCCAATACAAAGTGTCAGGGGGAGCCACAGCTGATCAAAGCACTATGTAAGCACAAGTCACTGAAACCCATTTTGAATCTCGGGTCAACCAACTGCAGGATGTGCGCGTGCGTACACACACACACACACACACACACACACACACACACACACACACACACACACACACACACACACACACACACACACACACACACACACACCATGCCCACCTAGGGGTAATTCAGAAGACAACCGATTCACCTACCACATCTATATAATGTAGGAGAAAATTACAGTATCCAGCAAAAACACATACAGACACAGGGAAGGTATGCAGATTCTATAGAGATGGCTTCTCGGCAAGAAACCAGCTGACAGACCGAAATAAAGTGCAGTTGTGTAAGTAATCTTACTATAACAGCAGATGTTTGAATGATCACTGCAGCCTTAGCTATGTGTGTTATAAGCGGATAAGGATATAAAAGTCCGCAACTCACCAACTTCCAAAGCTTCAGGGCACCCTCCATGTGCCCAAACCAAAACAGTCATGTTTGGGTGCCAAGCCCTTCAGAGCTTTCATGTCAAGAGAGAGGGAGGCCAAGCCTTGAAAGGAAAATGCAACAATATAAAATAAATGTCCACACCCTGGCATAAAAAAAAAACACACCAGAAAAACAAGGGGGGTGAAGGGAGGGGGGAGGGAGTGGATACTGCAGCAGTGATCATTCAAATATCTACTGTTATGGTAAGTTTATTTACACGTCTGTACTATGTTCATCATACTGATCACTGCTGCAGTAGCCTTAGCTATATGGGTAGATTACCCAACTTACATTTGGGAGATGGAAGGGAAAAGGACCAGAAGCCCATGGAAAATGGTCCTAGCAAAACCTGATATTGACTTAAGGAAGGAATCAAGCTTGCAGTGTCTCATAAATGTATGAATACAGGACCAATACTCCAATCTACCTTACCTACACAAGAAATGAACAGATCCTAAGATCTGAAAGATTTAATTCTGCCACGTTAGTAGCTGATTTGCCTATGGACATCCAAGGTATACAGTATCCCTTCTTCCTCATTTTTAGGTTCAGGAAAGAAAACAGGGAGATGGACAGTTTGGCTTAAAGTAAACTTGGACACCACTTTAGGCATAACAAAAGGATCAGTTCATAGAGAAACCCTGTCTCTGTGGAAAATGAGATATGACACACTCACCATAAGAGCATGCAACATGGCTACTCTTCTTGCAGAGGTCAGAGCAATTAGTAAAACAGTTTTCCATAAGAACCCTCAGGTCAGTCAGATTAGCTTGTTCAAATGGAGCAAGTGTTAACTTCTCTAATACAAAATTAAGATCCCAAAGGCCACATGTGTTCTTAGAGACCTCTTTGCAAAATTCCTTTCAAAAACATTTTGACATGAGAATGCATTGAAGGAGGAGGGTCCACGAGCAGACACGTTGAAATGGCTGATAAATGAACCTTGATGATGGAGTAAGATAAACAACAGAATAGTAACTCTCACAAACATTGCAAAACCAGAGAAACATTAGCCCTGAATGGGTGCTAGTTATGCTGTTAGTACCAACAAGACATACTTTCCCATTTGTGGAACTTTTCTCCCCGGGCCCCCTCTGAAAATGGGCCATTGGCCCAGTCAGAATTTCCCGGTAAACAAATGTAAAATAAATAAAATAAAATACATTTGCTAATATATGATGTTTTAGTACTAGGCTTTCTAGAATCCATTAGTATCTGCTGCACATCCTCAGTAAATACATGCCTAAAGGGAATTAAGACCCTATCATCCATGCAGCGAGTTGAAGATGGTTGGAGTTGGGGTGTATCAAACTCCCCTGATCGTGTGCGAGTAGATCCATTTTGGGAGGAATCTTTTGGTAATTGCCACTGGCCATTTACAAAACAAGGGAGAACCATTGCTAACTTGGGCCATAAGGAAGTCACCACAATGACCTTGGGGAATTCCAACTGAATACTGAAAATTGCCCTGGATATCAGTGGAAATGGTGGAAAAGAATATAGGAACATTCCTGTCCAAGGAAAGGAAAAGGCATGTGCATCCAGGCCTTCTTGTATGGAGTCCTGGAGCAGAATCTTGACAGCTGATTGTTCAGAGATGAGGCAGACTGGAGTAGTTGAGGAACTTCCCACAGGTGGATCAAATCCTGGAAGACTCCCTGATCTAGTTTCAATTCATGAGGGTCTGCACTTGACCTGCTAAGCTTGCCTGCCACACAGTTTTGCTCTGATGAGATGTAGGAAGCCTGCAGAGTGAGATTGCGCTGTGAAGCTATATCCCAAACTAACATGGCAAGTCTGCAAAGGGGGTACGACCTGGTCCCCCCTTGCTTGTTGATGTACCACATGACTATACTATTGTCTATAACAACTTGAAGAGGTCCAAGGGACCAAAGATGATTGTGAGAGTTGAGTGCCTTAATCATGGCAATAATCTCTTCTACATTTATGTGCTTGTGTCTGTCCTTTGTGTCCCTCATACCTAATACTTTTATCCCTCCTGAAACTGCTCCCCAAGAAAAGTCTGAGACATCTGTGCTAACTGACTGCTTTGGAGCAGGGAGGCAGAAGGAGAGACCTGCATTTAGGAGACATTTGCTGTCTCCGTCAAGTAATTTATCTTCAGACAAACCCCAGCACTGAAAAGACAAGAGATTCAGATACAACTGTATCTTTCTCATGTTGAGTCTTGCCTGGGATATCATGAGAATCACAGATGCCATAAGACCCAAAAACAAGTGATATTCCCTCACAGTGACTGAAGTCTGAGTGGAAAAACCTTAGAAATATATCTAGGTATAGATCTATTTTTTCTTGTAGGCACTCCAGGAATACAATCCTGTATGAAGCAGTAAAAAAAAGACTTTTGAATGTTCTCTTGGAAGTCATCTAAATATGGAAAATGTAGATACTGTGTAGCCTGCAATGAACTACAACTGGAGCTAGGCACTTTGTGAACACACTTGGTCAAATGGACAGTCCAAAGGGTAAGGCAGAGAAGTGATAATTTTACACAGATACACAAAAAACCGTAAGAAACACCTGAAGTCTGGATGAATAGGGATTTGATCATAAGCATCTTTTAAATCTAGTGTTGCTGTGTGTGACAAAGGGAAATACTGCCAGCCCAGCTATCTGGAATTTTGTAAATAATTCTATGTCATTTGTGAATATTGATATGATTTATACAGAAGTGTGTGTAAAGTACTAAGCTAAAATGTAACTACAGCATGCCCTATTGGAATAGAACAGAAATGTACCTGCATTATTTATTTATTTAACATTTGGTGACCAGGAAAGTCCGACTAGGACAGAGCTTATTTTCAGCAGAGGCCCGGGGAGAAATACTCCAGACGCATGTCTTTAGAATGTGGGAGGAAACCGGAGTATCCAGAGGAAACCCACGCGAACACAGGGAGAACATGCAAACTCCACACAGAAGGCACCCCAGCCGAGAATCAAACTGGAGAACCTCTTGCTGTGAGGTGACAATGTTAACTGCTGCACCACTGCATCGCCCAATCACTACTGTGACTGTTTAGATGTATATGTTTAATGGAAACTGGAGCACAGGAGATTAACTTAAAAAAAATTCAGAGAAAATAGTTGAAATTAAATTGCTTCACAACCACATAATAAAAGACGTTACCTCTGTTTCAGTGCAGTAGCAGACACAATGTCTAGAGCTAGAATTCTTTTCTATTGTCTTGAAAGAGAAGTAATTACTAGGTTTAAGATGTAGAAGTGTTTTATTGTTTTATGATTTCTGGGATCTGCAAACATCTGAGAGATATGTATTTTTCACAGGGAGATGCTAAAATTCTGTTAGTTTCTAACAAAGGGGGTTTAGCTTGGGAACTGATGTCAGGTGACAAAAAGTGATATCATCCAAGCTACCCCAGCAGTAATATTTGATATTTAAGATCTCTCTCAGAGAGAGACTGTGCATTTTGCATTTTGTCTTTGACCTGACAAGAGCATCCACACATCACTTCTGCCTGCTTGTTGCTGCTGTAAGTAAGTTTTTAGGGTGTAGTAACTCTTAGATTCAGACAGGAATATAGTAAAGTGTTGCTTAGATGTTTTCTTTATTTATATGAGACATTCTTGCAATGCTGTTTTAAATATTTCCTGTGATTTTGAACCCTAATGTAGCTGATTACTTACTGAGTATTGTCTTGTTCTTTTATTTTTAATTATTAAATATATTTAAACATTTTAATTGTGGCTGGTCTGTTTAGAGATATTTAAGCTCTTAAGAGTACTTGCATATCTATATGGTGACACTGTTCAGGCCACTCCCAAATAGCCTTGCTCTTGGTCAGATTACCATTTGGATTAATAGTAACATTACACAGTAGGATTGGACATACTTTGCCAAGGGTCTTAAAGTAGTTGAGCAGAAGGGGGCATAGCTAGTAAACTTGTGCCAGCCTTTCCCAGGTAGGTGTGTGTGTGTGTGTTTGTATATAAATCAAATCTCAAGGAGTGTGTGTGTGTCAGCGACTTGGGCAGCGACATGAAGCACTGGTTGGACAGAGAGGGTACTGGAGATCTTGTTTTGGCCACTCAGCTGAGATTGCAACCCTATAGCTGTGCCAGTGGGGAGTCTTACTGGGGATCTGGAGAAAGAGGGAGAAACCAGCCCCAGACTGACTGTGATCTCTGTGTACTGTTAAGGGAAATTGCAGTTTACTGTGAGTGCACTTGTCATCTTCCCAGTTTGTACATTCCCCACTGTTGATAGTGGTGAGGATAGAGCCTCCTTGATTACTGGGCCAGTGGTGGGGCATCACACCGGGAAACTTATGTGAGGTAAAACAGATAAGTTGTGAAGTGACATCATTTTGAACTTGGGCACTAACACAAACAGGTTTAGAAAAGAAAGATCCAGAACTGGTCTCCAAACATTTGCTTTCTTTGGCACTAAAAACATCCTTGAATAAAAGCTTTCCCAATCTGGGAAGGAGGAAGTGGTTCTATCACTCCATGAGACAGCACATGTTGAAGAACAGGGGGAGATAGGGGAGTCTGATGGGTAAGGAATTATCCCCAGGAAGGTGGGCAGGATTTCCTGCCACTGCCATTAGTAACTTTGATGGATGATCTTCAGAACTCATTTGTCTGAAACTGTTTCCAAAGAGGAAAGTGGAGATTCACACTTTCTGGTAGGGAAAAGGGACTGCCATGGTTGGAGGTGGAGACACGGCTCCTTAAATAGTTATTCTGACTTGTTGGACTCTCCTTGGTTTTGGGTGGTTCCTAAATTCTTTTTGGAACCCTCCTACCATCTCTTATAAAATGTCTGCTTACCTACATTTTGGTGAGACTGTTTATTCTGTATTTTACTGAAAATGGATGAACGGCTAGAGAATCCCTTAGAAATTCTGGAAAAAGATCTGAAAAATCTTAGAGATTCCATGCATCATCTTACCCCTTTCATCACACTTTTTGATAACCTCTGCAGCAGAGAGACCAAAAATTAAATCTCTATCCAAAGCAGAATTTAAAATCTCATTTTTCACATCTGTGAGATTCTGAGAATGCAGCCAGGCAAACCTCCTTAAAGCTGTACCAGTGGCCATAACCCTGGAAGAAGTATACACCCACTGTAAACAATGAGTTGTGACCTGTAAGATAGAAGAAACTAAATTATTTAAAGAAGATTTTTCCTCACAAAAAGAAACTGCAGCCAAAATAGTTTTCATACTTTCACAATTAAGTCAGAACAGACTTTAATATATGAGCTTGACAATTCAAATTTCTGAAAATCAACTTGTTCTTTGTCAGAAAGAGTAGGTTTGGAATTAACCAAATGTTTAGCAGCAGTAGGATTAACTAAAGCTATAGCTGCTGGATCAGGTTTGGGATTAGTGTATAAAAACTTAAAAGAATGGGGAACTTTATACATTCTATCTGCCTTTTTAGAGACAGCAGGCTGACTATCAGGAAAATTGCAGGCAGTGACATACACATCCTCCAGAACTGGAGGAATGGTTAAAGGTTATGAAAAATACTTCTGTAACAGCTCATCATATTTTCTGAGGGACTGAGAAACCTCAATGTTCTCCCACTAAAAACATTGGCACATTCTGGAAATAGTCTCAGAGAAAGTGACCCCCTCCTCAGGGAGAATCAAAAACAGAACTCTCCTCAGAGTCTGAATCAGAAATCTTTGGAGAAAATCCTGTATCTGTCTCTTCATTATCATGTAGAGATTCAAAATCTTAAATCTTTACAGAAAAAGAAACATCCCTCTTTCTTTTACCAGAAACCACCTTATAAGAAGGATTAATAGTCTAAATTAAACCCTGAGCCCGACCCAGTAAACTACTCATGTCTAAGGAAATTTGAGGAGGAATAGACCAATGTTTAGTTTTCTGTTTCTTTTTGACAGGATAAATGGGGTCAATAGTGTTGTTAATGACAGCAGCAGCTTCTCCACGGATAGGCACAACATTCTGACTAAACAGCAGTCTTCCCTGTTCCAGGATAGGCAAGAGTGGCTCTCCCTTGCCCACTGATAGGACCCCTATAGCTACACAGGATGTGGCTAACCCCTGGTCCATAGTGGCTATAGGTGCTACACTAGATGGAGCCAGGGTAAATGAGTGGTTTGAGGAACTAGTTTTGACCACAAAAGAGTCACCCCACCTGAGGATGTGGCAAACTGCTAGCCTGCTGTTCTGGCAAAAGGCTGTTTACTTAACTTTTTCTTTTTGTGACTTATAGAAGGACCGACTAGGGGGGCAGTAGTTTGTTCCATGGTCCCAAAATGGTGCCTCTTTCCCAGGGAAAACAAGCAGCATAAACCGGAAAAATTTTAAAGTCATTAAAGGTCATAGTTTTATCACAAAACACAAGAAAAAGCACTTTATTTTACTTTTTGGGGCTGACAAACTATTTTAAACAACATTTCTACATAAACACATTGGTTTTCAACTACTTTAAAACAATTTTTTATTTATTAACATTCGCTTACCAGGAAAGTTCAACTTGGATCGTAGCCAATTTTCAGTGGAGGCCTGGGGAGAAATGCTTCAGATGCATGTCTTTATAATGTGGGAGAAACTGGAGCACCTGGAGGAAATCCACCCAAATACAGGCAGGACTGCAGACTCTGCACAGAAGGCATCCCAGCCGAGAATCAAACCAGAGAACCTCTTGCTGTGAGGCGACAATGCAACTGCTGCACCACTGTGCCATCCACTTTTGAAACTGACAAGAAAAAAGTGCACTCCCATTTAAAGTGTCGTGACAGTCCATTAAAACACTAACTCCTAGCTAAAAAGATAACTTTCCTAAACAGGAAATTATATTGAAATAATAAATATTTTATATCGAAGGTTCTCCCCCAAAAATAACTTATTTGTCCAGCACAGGAACAGCACATGCCAACTGCCAATCCTTAAAAGACTGCAGAGGAGCGCTCTTTTCAACAGCTTGAAAGCTCTGAAGGACTTGGCACCCAAAAATGTCTTTTCTGTCATCTCTGCTCAAGCTGACCAACAATTTAGATGCATGGAAGATGGCCTGAAGCTTTGGAAGCTGGCAAGCAGCCAGCTGTTTTATCCTTGGCAGGATATGACACATATAGCTAAGGCTACTCAGCAGTGATCGATATGATGAACATTTACTTTTTATGGCCTTTTGTCAATGGAATTTGAATTGCTTAACCACGGAACCTAAAATTTTACAAGCAAAGTTTAATTTAGCCACTGAAGTCTTCTTGACCTGCAGTTCTCTCCTGTAAAGGAATGTACTGGTCTTCACTGATTGCCTTTACTACCATTTTCTACTGTAGTTTCATGGCAACGTCTAAATTAAATGTCGGTCTATCTTATCATCATTTTTCACTGTAAAAGACTGAAGATACTAGATACAATAGCAGGCTAACATACAGGATAAACTAGGGTCCTACATTACAATGTATGACACAAGCTGTACTTCAAACAAGTTGAATGCTACATAAAGTAGGACTGCGGTGTGAGGGTGGTCACATTACAAAAAAGCACTGCTGAATTTATAAAACAGTCTTAAACTGACTTTTAGCTGCTAACACACTGTCTTCAAGCTACAAATAGCAGCTGTCATAACTGCACAAAATCAGCTCAACATTCTTTCTCATATGTGTTTTTTTGTTTTCCTCAATAGAATTCCCTGAACCAAAAGTGAAACAGCACCATGAGTTATGGTGCTGAACTTGGATGAAGCTACCATGAACTCTAAATGAAAACAAGCACCGGTTAAACACTTGCAATGCCTGAGAACATTTAGTGGAAGCCTGTTTGGATCTCTAACTTTCATATGCTGATTATAGTGCTTTATCCCAGGAAATGAGGTTTGGCTAGGGGTCACAGGAGGGCTGTGTGAAACTGGAGCATTACAGGGGCACCCTAGCATTGTGGCAACACAGACACTTGTGTTATGCCCAACTTATTAATGAATTATGGCCTTTTAAGTGAACAGCTTTCAAAATTTAGGAGCCTTGCACCTCTAAAAGTTTACTCTGCTGAGTCATTTGTGCACCCTGATGATTTGTTTTTGTGTGTGTAATAAAATATTTCCTGTTTAATAAAGAATAGCTTCCAGCAGTCAGTTTTTGAACTCCTCTTGAGTTTTATGATTTAATCAACATTTTCTCCTGTTTACAAATGTCTTATTCAAAAATCATCATTCAAGATATTGTGCTTTGAATATTTGCAGTACAACATCATAATCAAATATCACTTTCATCAGCTGAGGACTCCCAGATAAATTATCCCCATTTTCAGTCTTCAAGAGATCAGATTCAGAGATGTATTTCTTTCCATTTTCACCTGGTCATTGTGTAACTCAAGTTCTTCTGACTCAGCACTTATAACTTAGTCAATAATTCCTGAACTTGAGATGTATGCTCCATTTCAAAAACATCAATTGACTCAAAATACCATATGCCTTATAGTACCCATTTGGAGCATTTTTTTATTGAACATAGACTTCAGGTTCTGTCCATCAATAGCTGCATCATTCACGTTTCACATTACTATATCCCCTGAAGTGCTAATAGCAAGTTAAAATGGGCCCGCTGCCATTTTGGAAGTGATAAGAAAGAAATTAGAAATATAAATTGTCATCATCGGACATAATTATAAGACTACAAAACAAAGCCATTCTAGTATACTTCTTATGCAGGGGAAAAAAACATACATTTTTATTTCACTGTTGTACATGGAGCACTATGATTCTGCTCCAAATAAGGGAAAAAGACAACTTGGTTAAGGAGCTATCTAAAATACGAGCATTAACAGCAACCAACACAAAAACAGCACCTGAAGCATTTCACAGCATTAAAAGCTGAAGCATACTTTCAGTCATGTATACACAACAAAGTGTGGCAGAGTGAAATGTTTAACAGCTTTTAAAGTTGTCTGTTCATTAGAAAGACTCGTCACTTCTAGTCCCTGTTTGTGTGACATCACTGTTTTTTATGGCCTACAAAGCTGCAGAACACTCAGCTCTCCTTCTCCCTCTCTTTTTTCCCGCATTTTTTTCAGTAACCAGTAGTTCATTCAAGCTGCTAAGCTCTGTGTAATACAAAGAACTATGATCACGTCTCTGTCCAATTATAATTCATTTTTTATATGCTCTTGACATGGATATCAAGACTCACCTAAAAACCCTCAAGGGGAAATAGTTCAGAGAAACAGAGGAAGAAATTGCCAGCAATGAACATTGCATATTTATAGCAGTTTCCAGTCAGTTAACATGTACATAAGCAATTATTTAAAGGAACACATTCCAATGCAAAAGCAACTCTTAACTCTTTCAAACATTGCCCAAGTAACTACTTTGTTTCCAATCCAAATATATTTATTTTTATTACACCCCTATATCTAAAAGGAATGTTGAAGTATGACTCTGAAGAGAATGGACAGTAATTGAACTTTCTATATTTATATTAACAGAGTTTTTTGATGTACCTTTACTACTATTTTCACAGGACTCATGATGTGATCACTACACATCCTATGACAGTTACAACTAAAATATTACCTCTTCAGAATTAAAAATAGCACTTCTTGGGCTTTACAAATTTTTGCTCATTTGTAAAACACTTTTTTTCCAGAAAACATACGTCTGTATAAACTGCACTGCTCATAAGCAAATACTCCCTTGGGTACAGGAATATGCATTTTCCCTGTTGACTGTGTTATCTCTAAATTAGTATTTATATAATAAGCAAGTGGTGTAAGGGGGTGCAGGGGGACTCCCCTCTGCAAAAGTAACGTCATTTTGATAGGTTTCCTTTCTCTGTTGTACACTAGGTATACTGTCTTTCCATCTGCGAGACATGCTCAGTATTGTGTGTCTCAGTTTTCCGGACGTTCTCTTATGTGAGTGGGTTGACTTTCTAGTCTTGCTGTATGTTGACTTTCTGATACAGCCCTAGATATTTATTATAAAAGTTGGTAACTGTTTTATTGACATGCGTTACAGAACATATGGTCAATGGGTATTTGAGTTCAACAATCATTGGGGAAGGAGAATATGCCCTTTCCCCAGGATTATGCAGCCTTGGAGTTATATATATAATTAGTGGGGGGGGGTGAGTTTGTTACTTTACTTGTTCCAATGTTAACCCTCTGAGCATGCGAAAAAGCATATAAGTGTTTTTTATACGTAAGCATAATCTTCCATTAAAACGACAATTAGTCAATCCTACAATCATAAAAAACGTAACTGTCAAAAACCAAAACAATGATCCACACTGAAACAAACAAAAAAAACAATGTTTTTTTTGCAGGTGGACAAGCCTCTCCCCGGCCCCCCCCCCGAACTTCCCATATGGGGTAGCTGCATCCACAAGACCTCTGCTAATTATATACACTAACTGCAAAATCACACTTTAGTGGGGAAAAAGGGTATATTCCCTGATCCCCAGTGTACCATGACCTTGTAGTGGCAAAGCCAATAAATTTCAGTCAGCTGATATTTGATCAGCTGAACTGGCTCTACCAGAACTCGATGAGTTCCCATTTCAACAGAAAGTTGTGCTCGTGTGTGTGTGTGTGTGTGTGTGTGTGTGTGTGTGTGTGTGTGTATATATATATATATATATATATATATATATATATATATATCAAAAATATAAAATGTGTGTGTATGTGTATATATATATATATATATATATATATATATATATATATATATTTTTTTTATATATATATATATAGAGAGAGAGAGACAGCGAGAGAGAGAGATAGCTATATATATATATATATATATATATATATATATATATATATATTTGGGTGTACATGACAACATACTGTATGGTGATGTACTGAAAGTCATAATACTGAATGCAAATTTCTGAAATGCCAAAATTTTGAAACTTTACAATGCTAAGCTCAAAATATCTACTAATAGTATACATATACTATACATGTACACTGTGCTACAGCACAGTCCATCAACAAACAATATTACTCATTTTTAGTGAAACTTGGAAATGAGCGCTAACATGGGTCCTGCAGGAATGTCATTACCATATTACGGTAAGGAAGGGATCTGTTGCTGTGCAAACTCACACTGGCAGGTGCCTGGCAGAATCACAGTATGGGAGGGAAGACCAAGATGGTATGTGGTAGCAGGTTTGCCTGCAATTTGAAGGGATTTCATTGTTCATAGGGATTCTTCTGCCATGTGACAGAGAAGGTTTTTTTTTTTTTTGGGGGGGGGGGGGGTGGATTGCACCAATATGTTACATATGCTGCTAGGCAGGGGAAGAGGATCGCCTCACTGAAAAGTGCAGCACCACTGCATTATGGAAACCTGTTGTCCTACAGATTTGTCCATCAGGAGCAGCCAGTATTTCAATCGTGCTGGCTTCATGAATCTCATATGATTGGGGGGGGATATATGTATTCCATGCATGGAGTGCAGTGCAAACACAAAGGACAAGCTGGATTCACAGCTTTGTGAATCACTCAGGCTGTCGGTATGTAGCTATGGTATATAACAGCCCTATTACATTGTATTTCACTAATTATGAAAAGGGTCATTCTAGCTCTGCACAATATCACTCTAGTGATGCTAGCCCCATCTTACACAAGTAGTTTGTGACTAGGAGAGGGCAAGAATACAAAACTGCAGTAAATGGCATGTGAAACATGAAAAGCAATCTTGCTATGATGCTATATCCCATGAACTGACCATTATTCTAGGGGCTTCTCCATACATAACTGGCCCATTCAGTCCCTTAAGGGTGAAATCCAGCCTGTTCTTTCCTGGATATCATAAAGAGATATATGGCCTATTTGTTCTGTTGTCCAGCAGCTTCTACTCTCTACTAAGGGCTATGTACAAGCATGCTACCACAAATGTGTATCACTGGAGAGCGGAATGAGCCTTGTGCAAGTTTGGTTGCAGAACCTTAAAAGGGAATGACAAGTCCTCCTCCCCATATGGGAAGCACTGGCAATTGGCATGCATTTCCTACTCTCTCCAGCCACCTCCTTAGGAAATGGGTCCACCAATCAAAACTAGGTCATCTGAACCAATGCTGGGGCTTTATCACTCTCTCTCTGGCAATGAAGCTAACAGCTATGTACACCATTTTACAGCTGTAGTATAAATTAATCACTTGCAATACTGCATTATGTGAGTGTATCAATATGCCTTTCCTGTGATGATCTGTGAGGTAGACTTTTTAATAATGTTGTACATGTATTAATTTCAGGGTATCAAACATGTCCTGGGTGTTCGATCTCATACACAAGCTTCATGTGGTCAAGTCTTTCAATAGACGTACACAATCTTTGTTTAATCCTGTATTTACTTGAGATAAAACCCCACACCTATAAAATATCTCCAAATCTAGCTAATTTTAATCAACAAACTTTCAACAATATACTAAAATCTGTCAACTGGACCCCTCTAAAAAAATACTACCTCCGGAAGAAGCTGTGAACCACTTTAACAGTGTTTTCCTAGACACCCTTAACAGTCCAGCTTCCATTTGAACCAAGAACTAAAACTCATGCTATCTAAAGGTACTAAGCACCTACTACTCTCTGGAGACCACAATTGGAAAGAATGGCATAAAAATAAAATGAAAACACCCTACTCAAATATAACTACGAAATCTAGCTAAAAAAACAAGTTATTGCAGGCAAAAAACAGTACTTCTCTCAAAACTTAGTCAATCAAACAAACAACCCAAAGAAATTCTGGAAATCGGTCTCCTTACTCCTTAACCCTGGAACCCCACAAAACCCCTCTCCAGCTCCTAGGAAAAATCCAAAAAAAATTGCCCATCTATTCAACTCCTACTTCATTGATAGTATACTCAGTCTCATAAATCAGACAGTATCCAACACCCCCCTCCAGCACCTTGATAATCTTGACCATCACTCATGGATCAAACTAACTTTCCTACAACCATTTATTTTTCTCTAAACCCTGTCCCCACCTCATCTGTCTACAAACTTCTCAAAAAGCTAACACCTTTCTCTCTATCTGCAATCTTCCCTCAGAATACCTAAAACTTGCTGCCAACTCTATATAGTACCCAGTTTCTAT
This sequence comes from Protopterus annectens, assembly GCF_019279795.1. Classification (NCBI taxonomy): domain Eukaryota; kingdom Metazoa; phylum Chordata; order Ceratodontiformes; family Protopteridae; genus Protopterus; species Protopterus annectens. The sequence goes on along the minus strand of NC_056739.1, from coordinate 879,711,512 downwards.
CCTCATCAATAGATCTATCTTAGAATCCTACTTTCCCAAACCTTGCAACTCCCCTGAACAAAGGCAGCAATACCAACAAACTCTCCAACTACCATCCCATATCAATTCTATCCCCTTTATCCAAACTTTTAAGAAATGCATTCACATCCAACTTATGAAATATCTTGCTGACAACAATCTCCTCACACTTACACAACATGGCTTCCATCCATCACATAGTACTACCACCATCCTACTCTCCTCTTCATGGACACCGTAAACAAGGCCCTTGACTCTGGCCACATAACTTCAGTACTCCTGTTAGACCTATCAAAGGCCTTTGACACAGTGTCTCATCTAAGTTACTACTACAACTAGCATCCATTCGATGTTGTCAGTCCACCCTTAAATGGTTTTCAAGCTATTTGTCAGATAGGCAGCAAAGTGTACGATGCCAAGATAGTATATCTGAATACCTAGTCAACAGAACAGGAGTACCCCAAGGGTCCATTATAGGGCCTCTACTCTTCAATATTTTTATAAACAAACTACATACAGCCTCTCTTCAAAGCTCACTTATGCAGTATGCAGATGATTCCACCATCATCACATATTCTAATAATATCCACAATCTACGAAGTTTATTACAAAAAAACCTTCACACCTATTGAAACCTGGCTTGCTGAAGCACAAATGCTACTTAATGCCTAGAAAACTAAGCTTATGCTATTCTCAACCAGGCAAATCTCTCAGGATTTTACCATATACTCCAAAAACATGACAAAAGTAAATCATGCTAAATTACTAGGAATAACCATTGACAGCAAACTCTCTTTCAAACAGCACATACTCAGTGCTATAAAGAACACACTTTAAACTTGGCAGATTATACAGACAAACTTTATATGGATAAACCCATCAATAAGACACTTGCAAATAGCCTCTTGCTCCGATCCCTCCTCTATGGAGCCCCTATTTTCACTAACCTCCACCCATCTCGCAAGAATAAACTCCAAGCATGCCACCATGTTTGTGTCTTTCGGCTTTTCCCGGTTAGGGGTCGCCACAGCGGAACTTCGGTCCGCTAATGATTGGTAGTGGATTTTTACGTACCGGGTTACCAGCCCTGATGCACAACCTTCAACGAAGGCACGCCCCATTCACGTATGCCTCCACACAGAAGATGCTCTAGCTGAGAATCGAACAGGACAACGTCTTGCTATGAGGTGACAACACTACCACAGCACCACCACTGCAGTCCAAGCATGCCACCATAAAATCCTATATTTGCAACTAATACACCATATCGATCCCATCACTGCCTAGCTCTTAAGGAACTTAAATGGCTAGAATTCCAACATTACCTCAATTTCACCCAACTAACACTAGCTCATAAAATAATTTACTTACCCAATATATGCCCTTCCCTTTAGCACATCCTACAACCCTACTCCCCATGTTGAAACTTACAATCTAACAACAAACAACTTGTAACTGTTGTGAAACCCAACAAAAGAGCTGGACATAACCTCTCTTCCTATGCCATAACTAAGAATTGAAACACCCTTCCCCAGATATCTCCTCCCTAGACTCTTTATATGCTTTCAAAACATTTCTAAAGAAATACCTTCCTAACAACACCATTTTCCCTTGTAGCCATAACCATAGGCCACCATAGATAAACTTATATCTTACTTACTCTTCCATAGTTCCATCCTGTTTTACCTCTAGCACCCTACTCCCTTATCCCTGTAACCATTTCAACCCTCTCTTACCAAACTATCTATATCTTCTATTCACCACCTTTTTTGCATCCAGTATAATATTTCACCCTTCCCTATGGTACCTCCTTTTAGTTTCCTCCTTCCCAGTCCAGCAGTAAACATCAGCTTTCAAGCACCTTAATCTCTTGACATAATCTATCAAATGAACACATATTTTATTATGTTATAGTCATGTCATTTTGTATGTACCTACCTGTTAAATGTATGATTTTGTAGACCAAGCATCGAGTACAATGCCCCATTTGGCACGTACCTCACTAGACACCTGCAACAACTGGAGAGCCTATAAAAGTACCTCACAAAGAGGATCCTGGCCCTTAAACAGTTGTCCTATATGGACAGACTCAAGAAACTCCAACTATTCTCAGTCTCATATCGCATACATAGAGGCAATCCCTGCTTGACTTACAAAGCCATGTCTAACCCAGCTCTGTTAGAAATTCTACATCTAAAGATATCCCAATCCCTCCACACTACATGCTCCAGAGACCTCAACCTCATTGCCACAATCAAAAGAACAAGCTGGAGGGACAGGTTCATAACCCTGAGACTGCCCATGCTATGGAACAGACATACCATACACGTTAAGCAGAGCGCCTCACTGGCTCTTTTCAAGAGAGATCTTGATGAGTGGATGGGAAATAGAAAATTCACCCCGGGGATCATGCCAGTGGCTCTACTTGACAGAGGCAGTGGGAACTAAGGTTGGGTGGCACGATGCCAGGGTAATCCTATGGGCTAGGCTTGTAAAGACTCCAGGGCCATTAGCCTAGTACACACCTATGAACCTATATGTCCTTGTAAAATTTGCTTTGTATGGTCATTTTCTATGTCATAATTGTGAAGCTTTTCTCCCCAGGCCTCCACTGAAAATGGGTGCCTCACCCAGTGGACTTTCCCAGTCAATAAATAAATAATAAATATGTTTACTTAATATTTGAAACTTATGCACACACAGTAGGCATGCAATGTTAATGTTGTGGAAAAAAACACAATATACAAGAAACTAGCAAAGCCAATTGGTCAGCCAAATGTATTTATATCCTATTGGCTATAGGTGGCTGCATTTTCCATGTTATTTATATTATGGAATCAAAACAGGATCAAGCATCAAGTCCAGGCTTCTGACAGTTTTAAGTGTTTGTCTAATTTTGTCTAAATATATGGGTCATTTATCTACTATTTAATTCCAGTTGTATAAAGCAGTTTATTCAACATTAAACAACAAATTAAAAACTGTGGCATGCGCAAAGAAAAGTATTTGATTTGAACACACCCAGTGTTCGGAGTTGGTGTGTCTGTATATCATATCTGAGTTGTAGTTCCTGTTTGGCACTGATGGTAGCAAAACAGAATGAAATATAATGCCGACAGTGGCAAAAAAAAAAAAAAAAAAGGCAGGGCATGTGCTATCCAAGAGTCTGAAAGCTGTAACATGATCGATTCTAGGTGCTGCAGAATATTGTTCTCAGAGTGAAATTATATAAATGACAGCAATGCATACGCATTACTTATTGTGTGCTCTTGAGATGTCTGTGGGTAATGCCAGACATATCTTTCCAGGATACACAGGAAGGTGATGAGTTCTCTTCTAGAAGAAAAATCAGTAAGCAGATGTCTGCATGAAACACAGGTGAACAATGACAAAAATGTGAAAAAGATAATATCTTCTAGGAAACTAGGCTTCTAGCAATGAATTTAGTAACATTTTACCCGAAGGACTTTCCACAGGTTCACCCACTTCAGAGAAAAAAATTTGACCTGGCAATAGATGGTTTACTATTCACAACTGTTTGTACTACACAAGCAACCTAGATTTTTGTTAAGTTACTGTTTTAAACAAATTAGTCTTATATGGTCACTTTACAAAAATGAAATAAAGTGAAATGAGTGTTTTTCACCCAGTTTCCACATTCATTTTTTTTCTCTGCCATCCTGAATGTCTCCTGTAATACTCAACACTATTAGCCCCTACTCTATAGTCAGGTTTATAGATTTAAAAAAATATGGTTTAAGGGCCTTACGAACATTCTCCCTTGGTAGAAGTTTGCTGTAGTACCATTAATTATACGCAATATCTAAAAGACTGACCATTTTTATTATGTAGTTACTAGGCTAGCTACCTTTGGAGAACATTCTAAGTGTAGCCAGTTCCCCAAAGGTAAGACTCAAACCCTACACTTTGTGTCTAGGAGGTAAACACCTTAACCACTATGCCAACCCCCAAAATTGGCAATAATGTCAGTTTTGTATAATCAAGGACAGGTAGGGTCTGTTTGACTTCAGTGAAAATTAGAAACCATCCACATAGAAAATAAAATGAAATCTGTCAGCTTCAAGGGTAAAGTTTAGATATATCGTATTTCTCTGTAAATAAGACCTAACCAGAGAATAAGGCCTAGCGTGGTTTTCCAGGGTGGTAATGATATAAGCCCTACCCCAAAAATAAGCCCCAGTTAAGATAGTCAGCAACACATGATGGATGTGTTGAATTATAAAATAATAATATAATTGACACCTGTTGACTGAGGTTATTGTACTCTGCTCACCATTTTTGGACCATTCGGACACCCAACTTCTTCTCTTTGCAGAAAGTCGTAAGATTCTTTCCCCGGGAGTCCTCCACGATTCTTACTGTAATCCTAATCCTCACTCATACTTGATGTTTGAGATCCTTGGCCCATAAACACTGGCAAGTGTACTTTGATTGGTCAAAGTACAGACAACGCATGTAAAACACGCGCACTTGATAACGAACGGGTGTGGTTGTGTCTTCTTAACTGTCACCATTTTTGTTGCCACTCCTGTCTCATAAGTCTTCAATTAACCCCCCCAGACAAGATGAGTGCAAAAAGAAAGAGCTATTCTGTCGAGTACAAGAAAGGAATCATGGAGGACTCCCTTAGAATGAATCTGATGGCTTTCTGCAAAGAGAAGTTGGATCTCCGAATGGTCCGAAAATGGCGAGCAGAGTGCAATAACCTCAGTCAGCAGGTGGATGAAGGAAATGCTAAGAAGTGCAAGTGTGGATCAGGTCAGCAACTATTATTTCCTGAGCTGGAAGACATCATCTGTGAATGGATTGCTAACAGGAGAGCAAAGGCTTTGGTTGTGCGCAGGGCTGATATTCAAGCATTTGCCCTTACAATGGCACTACAGTTAGAAATATCCCCAGAAGAATTCAAAGCATTACAGCACTGGCTGGATGGCTTCCTTCAACGATATGAACTGTCTCTAAGAAGATCAACAACACTGTTCAAGCTGGAAGATACTGAAGTTATTAAACGTGCACTTGCATTCAAGTCCTGTGTTGATGGCATAGACTTTTCTAAATATCAACTCTCCAACATGATTGCTATGGATGAAACTGCAGTGTTTATGGGCCAAGGAAATCAAACAACAATTGATCAGAGGGGTGCCTCGTCAATCTACATTCCCTCCACTGGTTACAAAAGTGCACGTGTTACCTGTATTTTGGCAATTCATCTAGATGGAAAGAAAACCCCACCTCTAATCATTAGTAAGGACAAGAAAGATAAGCTTGAATGTGCTTCAGGCATTCACATTCTTGAAACTGAAAAAGCCTGGTGTACACAAGCAGTTATAAGGAAGTGGGTCGATGTAATGCTGCCACTTGTTTTGTGAGGTGGTGAAAGAGGTCTGCTAGTCCAAGATTCAGCCAGCACTCACCACGCTAAAGATATGAAGAACTTCCTTGCACAGAGAAGAATAGATCAAACAATGATTCTTGCAGGAATTACTGCCTATCTCCAGACTCTTGATATTGCAATAACCAAGCCATTCAAGGACCATTTGCACATGGAACTCAATGACTACATTGAAAATAGAATGAAGAGAAATCAGCATGGAAACTTACTGAAGCTAGCCTGCAAGAGGTCGTGACTTGGGTGAAGAATTCATGGGATAAAATCACTAACAGCTGTGTTGATAATGCACTACGAACAGGCTACATGGACAAGCAGTGCTCATTTAAGGAGAGCTCCATTGCTGGGAATGACAGATTGGGGCCAATTGTTCTACAGGAAATGGAGTTGCAAGAAATTCAGGCCAAAATTTGAGGGTTGGAGACTTATGACAAAGTTTCAGAAGAAGATGACATGACTGTATTTGAATAACGTTTCCGTTATCGGGGCAACAGAATGGATTGCTTCTGCTTTCAACTGCCAGCAAGCTCTTGTCAGTTTTTTGACTTTATTGTATTAAGGTAACGTTTCAATTGTATTAAGGTAACGTTTCATTACCAAGCGGTAATTACAAAGTAAGACCACTAGTTCCCAGACTTCATTTTTATGACTTTCCATCATTCTTCTCTTACGGTTTGGATAAGGAATAAAGAAAACATCACCACTCAAAATGTGGCAGTTATTCACCTGTTTTATTCCCCTCCTCCAATACACATGTATTGAGATTTTTCTGCACTTTCTGTTAAGCATGAAATATTGCACAGTGAAAGCCAAGGTGTAGATATTCTGAAGTTGAAGTGTTTCTTGCACTGTTTATGTAGAATTCTCACACAACTGTTAACGCTTTACCTAGAACTGTTGCTCAATAAAGGAAAAGTACCAAATAAATGTCGATTTGTGAACATGAATAAATGCCGATTTTTGTACATGAATAAATGAATAAATGTAGATTGTTGTACAGAGGGGGATAAATAAGGCATCCACTGAAAATTAGCCCTAATGCGTATTTCGGCGGGGGGAAAAGTATAAGACCTGGTCTTATTTATGGGAAATACGATAAAAAAGTAGTTGAAAATAACAGAATAAAGCCTTAAAAGATATTGTTGATGGTATACAAAAAGATACAGTATATCTAAATTCACTTCACCATCATGTTTGAGCCACCCTGGTGGAATCACAAAATCAATTGGATGTATAACAGGAGGAAGAAAATGATGGCAAAAATTAGGAGGTGCAGCACCCAGCAGGATGAAAGCACTCTCATTAAACTAAACAAACTCAGAGGACAAAGTCTACCAAAGCCACAACTGAGGTAAGTTTGGCCACCCAGGCCAAGGACAACCACAAAGCATTCTTTAGCTATGTCCATAACCTCAAAGGCAATACACAATTAGGTGCAGAGCTCATGTTAAATGGAGCCACCTATAGTGAGCCGGAAGATATAGCAAACCTCCTGGCTGATAAATTCACCTCCAACTTTACTCCTCTCTCCCCCTCAACCTTCCCTCAGGAAATATCATCAAATATAACTCCCCCTACTATCACTAGGGAACATGCAAATGCTCTCTCTAAGACCAAGAACACTGCATCAGTGGGCCCAGACAATATCCCAGGATGCCTTCTAAATAGCATGAAACATGACCTATCAGGGCGTCTGGAATAAGTATTTTACTGTAGCCTCCAAATAGGCTTCATAGCTCATGAATGGAGAAAGGCAGCAGCCATCCCTCTGCACAAAGGTGGGCCATCTAGAGACCCATAAGTCTCACTAGTCTTATATGTAAAACCATGGAAAGAATTATCATGGAGATGATCAACAGAGATATAGTAAACCTCCAGGCATTGGACCCAACCCAGCTTGGTTTCGTAGAGGGCACATCATGCCTATTCAACCTGATGGACTTCTCTGAGAAGGTCACCAAAGCAATGGATGAGGGCAAAATTGTTCACACTGCCTACCTTGACCTGGCCAAGGCATTTGACACAATACCCTACTCAGGCATTGTTGACAAACTCAAGAGGCTAGGTACAAACCCATATGTCATCCAGTGGATAGCCAAATGGCTCACAGACAGGACCCAGGTAGTTAGAATTTGGGAGTCCACCTCTACAAAGAGGCCAGTCATAAGTGGAGTTCCTCAGGGATCAGTCCTTGGACTGCTCCTTTTTGGCATTTACTTCTCAGAAGTCAAGGCCAATGTCAGTGGACTCTAGCTGACTAAATTTGCAGATGATTGCAAATTAGGAGCTGTCATTGACTCTCACACTGACACAAATGTTCTCCAGGAGTGGCTGACACAGACAAACAACTGGTGTCAGAGTCATGGACTAAAACTAAATGCCAAGAAATGCATAATAGTATCCTTTGGGAAGTCATCCATCTATCATATTTACAATACACACCTTAAGAGTTAACCCAGTAGTCAAGGACTTATGGACACACAGATAGTAATCTAGCCTTTGATCATCACATGTCTACAGTGGTGACTAAATCATTCTATATTGTGCAACTTATAAACAAAGGTATGGCATCTAAATCCAATGAGGTCATTGTTCCACTGTATTTGGCATTCATCAGACCTGTCACTGAGTACAATGCCCCCTTTGGTGTGTACCTAACCAGGCATATGCAAGAATATAGGGCATAAGTAATATGTCCTGTGCAGACTACCTCAAGGCCCTATCCCTGTATTCTGTCTCCTATAGGCTTTTGAGGGGAGATCTATGCCTGGCATACAGACCATTGCCAGACCCCACCCTGATGGACCACCTGCATATCATCAAAACAAACAGTACTAGAATTACCCATTCTAAAGACTTAAACCTTACCTGTGATATAGATAGGACCTGCTTGAGAGATAGGTATGTATCCCAGAGACTGCCCCGTCTATGGAACAGGCTCCCCATCCATGTGAAGCAGAGTTCCTCCCTAATCTAATTCAAGTGCAACTTGGACAATCAGATGGGAAACTGGAAATTCATCTCTGGTTTGGCACCTATGTCTCTGATGCAAACAGGTAACCTGTAAATGGTTCACCTTCCAGGCCCATGCTTACACTTATCAAGGGCATCAGAACTCATCACAGATTTGGGATGCATGGCTAGGCTTAAAAAGGTCCTTGTGGTCATTAGCCTAGTAAACACCTATGAACCTATTAAGACCAGCATCTTTTGATGACCCACATGCTTCAAATGCTTAGTGCTGAAACTTACTAGAAATTTAGTCTGGATAAGCTCTTACAAAAGAGGATAGAGGTAGAGGTCATGTGAGTGGCCTCTAGTAAGAGCAATAAATACCTCTTTAGAGAAAAATTACTCAACCTCAAGCAAGTCTAATTTAGCAAAATGAGAGAGGTCTTAAGACGTTCTCACACAAGATGGGAGGAGTGATGAAGGCAAAACATGGAAGCATCAAGACAGAATGCCATTACAGAAGCAAAGCACTTTCTTCAAGTTCTGAACTCCAAAACCGTTTGTTAACCAATTATTCCTTTACTAGCTGGAGAACACTGACAATAATTCTGTTATTCTGACAGGTGTAGCCAAGGTAAAGAAACAGAATGATTAAGACCTTTGGTTTGTTTTAATACTCCAAATGAATCATACACAGCAAGAATTCCAAAAGCCATATGTTGGAATAAAGCCTAATCCCACCACTAATGGTGACAAGAGCATTTGCATCACTGTAACAGTCACTTATGCCCCTTTGTCAGCAATGTATTGAACAAATACCTTCAAATTACCTGTATACTTATAAGATGTAGGTCTGACGTTTGTGAAGTAGTAAAATACACAGGACTGCAACATGGCAAGTGAATGAACATATACTACAAGGCTACAGATGCAACTCAGGAATCACTGACAATCCCTCACTCACCACACCAAGCAGGCAGGTCAGATGGTAAGACGATACCACCACTTTTTAAATAAACAGGACCCAAGATATGTAGTGCCTGATGGGTCTAAAAGAAAATCTTGAATGACATCTTCATGCTACCAGCAGCGTAGCAGACTCTAAAGCAAAAGTGTGACACAGGTGTAGTAAAATGACCTCATCAACATCCTGGCAGCAAAGCCCTGAATATGCTAGATTCATCTGAGGTCAGCTAGCTGAGCAAAGCATACTGTACTAATCATAGCATGAAGCGATCAGTGTATAAATCTTTTTAAGGACCTCTGACTGAATGAAATGTTTGAAATGGGCAATGCCTTTTTATAGGGAAACAAGAACTTCAGTACTGTTGTCATCAGTCCTAAAATGACATCAAATCAGCCAGGAATAAGTCGAGATCACTCACTCTGGACACAAAATGAAGACTAGCTGCACAAAATAATGAAGACTAGCTGCACAAAATACAATGGGAGGAACTGGAATGAGTGAGTTTCAAGCAGCTTAAAGTAATCCAGTTAAGAGAGTTCAAGCAGTCCACAAGGGGGGCATGTTCTTCCATCTGCTCCAGAAGAATGGAGAGGAAGAGCCTGGTGTCATCAGTATAACCCAATGACATCACTGACTGAGGTAATAAATATATATTTATATAAATATATAAATATATATATATATATATATATATATATATATATCTACATATATATATATATATATATATATATATCTACATATATACATATATATATATATATATACATATATATCTACATATATACATATATATATATACATATATATATATATATACATATATATATATATATATATATATATATACATATACATATATATCTACATATATATATATATATATATATATATATATATATATAAATAAATAAATATTTATATATATACATATATATTTATATATATACATATACACACTCACACACATATATATATATATATATATATATATGTATGCACACACACACACACACACACACACACACACACACACACACACACACACCATAAAGAATAACACACCAAGACAGATCCCTGCAGCACCCAACACTGGAGGAGGTGTCTTCAGGAAAAGGTTATACCATGGACCAACAGACCATCTCAACAGAAAATAGGACATCCAGTTGGGGGCCATGACATGTATGCAGCAATGGGAGCAACACTACTCAATCAGAACCACATGGTCTGTGACATCAAGCACTAATGAGAGCTAAAGTGACACCAGTACAGAATACATACATTGGGTTATCACCAGACAGTCTTTGTACAGTTCACAGGTAGTTACTGGCTTGCAGACAGAACAAGACTGGTTAGACTGGGGTCAAATGTGCAACAGGTAAGAAGAAGAGGTGAAATCAGACTCATCATATTGCTATACCCAGTGCAATGAAATTCAGCCCAATATCAGTCACGAGTGGTGCACTAAGAAACACTATCACAACCATTGAAGAGGTATATCTGGATGGTCTCAAGTCTAATTTGGGCAATATCACTGGATGAAATTAAGAAAAGCTTCTAAATGGAAAACCACCCAGACACAGTACCTAACTTCTGGCTAAAGATATTAACACCTTTACCAAAGATTTAGACCCGAGTAAGAATTACTTGTATATGTATCCCAAACAGACACTGTTTTATTATTAGAACTTTACCCCACTAGATGCGCAGTAGCAAGGACCGCCCAAACCCCACCCACTACTGTACGTTTCCCCTGTAATTGCTAGTTTTACTGTGAATAAACATGAGATACCCAATGTCATCAAATAGAATATGGAAAACAGTGTAGTTGAATGCACACACTGCTGCAAGTACGCGTTATCTATTCTATATAACAACATGCACCTAAACTATTTGTAGTCCGCTGTGCAGGAACGTACATGGCAGAACTCTTAACTTTTATTCTGTTTTAATTATTACTGTTTCTTAGCTATTTGACATCCAGTATTTATTTGCGGTGCCACTCCCTATATGCCAAAGAATTTCCATGTCACTCTGTTGGTCTGCAGATATGGATTTTTCAAAATGTGATTTTTATTTATTTGCAATGTCTGCTGCATTATTTCAGAGGACAGTGGATTGCGGTAACTAAGATAAGAAAGGTACAAACTGGAACTGTAACATTTAACGTACAGTTCCAGGTGTTGACACTGACACATACCTCTCAATCTTTTAACACCCAAAATCTGAACAAACCCTAATTGAATGGGGGGGGACTACCAAATATAGGGAGGGAATTTAAGTACCGTGTTTATAAACTTAAAAAGTTGCTAGCTTTACAAGTTTATTTTAGCATGCATTTCAAAAGAATGCAAACTGTGAAACTAAAATGTGTGTCATTATTTACTGGCTTCCATGTTCGGTACTTTACCAGAAAACCACAAATTTTGAGATATTCTGATAAACACAAAAATATAGTTAAGAAAGGTGGGGGTGCATGGGGGGCTTGCTCCACTGCAAAAGCAATTTAAAGCACAAAATTAGGATGGGGTGTAAAGTACTGCATACATACTGCCCTTCTGTCCCACTAATACTTGAACCTGTCCTTACATCTCTTAATTACAGGACACACAATGAACTAACTTGAAATGGCCGTATTTCAAGAACAGCAGCATTGTATCTTCTGTATATTGAAAAATTAAAAATAAAAATTTGGGGGGAAAAAAAAAGAACGGCAAAAAATGGTCACAAATGGAATATTCAGAATGAATATTCAACAGGTTGCTGGATAATCTGCATGGCTTGTCACTCAGCCATATTTTGCATGCAACCTCAAACGGGTTTGCCCTGTCAGTCATGCAGGCCATGGCCATTCCTGTGCGAAAATCACAGTGGGGTAATGTCCTAATACAAAACCCAAACACCAACCTTGTTAACAACAGGAAAAAGGATATTCCTTCTTTAGAGTGAACCTGAAGCCATCCTAAAAAACTACAGACCAACAACTTATCTTTCAGTAATACACAAATTAGACACTGGAAATGACGCAGACAGAGTTTATAGTCATTTAGAAAAAAAAAGGCAATAGAACAAAAAGGCAACAAAAGAAAGTCTTACAGAATAAAGGTTTATTTCTTGATAAATAAATCGTTGAGAGAGTTTTGAAAAAGGAGAAGAATCTAAGTATGGAATGGACAGATTACAAAAACACATCTGACAGCATGCCACATTCATGGATAAAGAAAAGCTTACAGATATACAAGATACACCCTACACTGATTAGTACCCGTGAAACATTTTTAGTTAGCAGCAAACAAACCCAAAAATTGTTAGTTTGACTGCTGCTGTTTTGTTTTGCCAAAA